>NW_010185391.1:0-3840 GCF_000695765.1 Mesitornis unicolor | reverse complement strand
CCCTACAGTCTGTGTTGACCTATGTATCCTAAACACTTCAAGAGGCAGTTGAACCATATGGGATAGTTCTAAAAGGTAGAAAGACATATATTCCAGAGATTAGTCCAATTCAAACAAAGTCTGTCCATGACAGAAAGCACATGCTACTTTTAGGATGAACTCACATCCTGTCACCATCTCGAAGCTAGAATATGCCCTCTTCTTCCATGTTTAAATATTGGGAGAATCTATTGTGTACATAAGGACTACAATGTAGCTCCTGAACTTAGATCTCAGATCCACAAGAAATGTCTCTGTGAGTCCTGTGGAAATCAGTGGTTTTTCTACAGCTCAGTTTCCCTTTGAGAAAAGAAGAAACGTTACCTTTCAATCTCCATGACTGAAAAAAGAAATGGTGAGAAGTCCACTGTGTGGACCTTTAGATGAATGAATCCATGCATCTATGGCTGCAGCAGTGGCTTCCTCATCTCCATTTTTCACCCAGTGACAACATTCAAGTAGTGTTTGAACATAACCTTTCCTGCTGTTCCCTGTGCATTTGAGACAACAGTACCACTGCGGATTGTAGTCCTACCCGGGTCTGACAATTTGTACCTACCCCTGATTCCTGTTAGTCATTACTGCTAGGGAGCTCATACTTATGTTCCAGCATTCATATATGATGTTGCTAGTACCTCTACTTTAATGGATAGTCTCCACAGAAAAAGGAATAATGACAGTTTCTATATACTATATGCTATAGCTTTGCTAAGAACCTATGATTTTTTTTATACAAGCTAAAAAAAATATTGATTTCTTTCAAGTCCACTGCACACTAAATGCAATTCCCACTGTTGCTATTTGAGGTATTAGATAAAAATGCCATCCTTCTCTCAAAGAAAAGAATCAACGAGTCTTTCATGAAGCAGAAATGTCTACAGCTCTTTGCTGTATTTCAAACAATCTCATCAGCTGGAGGTTGCCAAAAGCTTACATTGATTCGTTAAAAAAAAAACCCCCACAACAGAATATTCTCTTTGGTGCCACCCAAGCTTAGTATATATTCTCTGTGCACTGTGGACTGCAAAACATTGCTAATTGAAAAACATCTATGGCGATATAACTAACACCACAAACTCAGGGCTTCACCTCTCAGTCACAAACTAAAGGAAGACAAGAAATGACTGTAAAGTGACAAAAAAATGCCATCTATGAGAGTCTAGATGGACCCTGAGAAACTTCAGGAGGTTCAACAAGAAGTGCAAAACTCTGCACTTGGGACAGAAGAGCTCCACACATCTGGCTGAAAAGCAACAGGCAATGTAGCAGCCTGGCTGGAAAGGACAAGCCAGCAATTCTGCGATTCTGTGACCTGGGGTCATCCCAGATGCTAGCCTGAACACAAGCCAACAGTGGGCTGACATTTGTAAACCACATGCTGGGCTACCACTAGGAAGAATGTGACCAGCTGAAAGAGGAAAATCATTCTCTGTTGATCACTGATGAGGCTATGCTTTGAACACTGTAACCAGTTTCTAATACACCCCAGTGGAAGTGGAAAAATCCAGCAAAGTCCTATGCACCTACAAAGTTGTTCAGGTGCTCAGAAGGTTTGCAGAGACTGAGGGAGATGGGCTTGTTTAACCTGGTGAAGGTTAAGGGCCACATAATAGCAGTTTACAACCGTGTGACAGGTATTACAGAGACAATGGAGCCAAACACCTCTTGGTAGCGGTACGTGTTATTGTAAGGTCAAAAGCAACTGAGTGGCAGCTTGGGAGGTTCAGACTGGCTACTTAGAAAGGCTTTTTCTCTAGGAAGGTGGTGCAGAACTGAAAAGGTTATCCAAAGAGGTTGTGGCATCTCCACCCCTCGAGGTTTTTCAGCTATACAAATCCAGAGTTTTGGCAAGATCGCTCTTCCAGTGGGACACTGGAGTACAGACCCGCAGAGGCCCCGTCCCACATACACCATTCCTATACTTCTACAAAAGGCCAGTTTATAAGACATGAAACTCTCTTGTGTTCTGTAGAACAAAAGCCCTTTGCTAAGACTCCACCTGCTTGCTTGTCTGCCGTGGTATTTTCAGAGACATGAACTAAGAAGCTTTGCGTGTCCGAGGCAATGTGAGATTGTACACCAACACAGTTGAGATAACAAATGCCTGTTCCAAAGGGCTGGACCACTGTGCCCTATTTGCACTAACAACCCAAAGCAAGCACAAAACCACAAAATTTGCACCAAAAATTGCATTTCAGAGACCCAGAGCTAGAAAAGGTGACTCAACTCTTTACTACAGCTTACTGGATTTGACCATAGGAGGTTGGTACACTCCCACAAGTGACTGAACCAGGTTACTATAAAGTTAACCACAACTGTTAAGATTGATTAATAGAAGAAGAGCAAGGAAGATGGTGAAGGGTTTGGACCACAAGTCTTATGAGGAGCAGCTGAGGGAACCACAGTTGTTTAGTCTGGGGAAAGGGAGGTTGAGAGGAGACCTTATCACTCTCTTCAACTACCTGAAAGGAGGTTGTAGTGAGGTGGCTCTTGGTCTCTTCTCCCAGTTACAAGCAATAGTACGAGAGGAAACATCCTCAAGTTGCACCAGGGGAGGTTTAGACTGGGTATTACAAAAAATTTCTTCACTGAAAGGGTTGTCAAGCACTGGTGCAGGCTGCCCAGGGAAGTGGTGGAGTCACCATGCCTGGAGGTATTTAAAAGATGTGTAAAGGTGGTGTTTAGGGACACGTTCAGTGGTGGAGTTGGCAGTGCTATGTTTACAGTTGGACTTTATTATCTTAGGTTTTTTCCAACCTAAATGATCCTATGATTCTAAATGACTAATTCTGCATTTGGCACACAATTTTTTGTCACAGCAGTACAGCTGTGCTGATTCTTCAGTCCCAGTCTATTCCGTGACAGTGGGTTAATCTTTGAGCTAATGCCTCAACCAAAGCACTCTGGAATGCTCTTAACAGTAATCACCAACTACAGGGAGACTCCTCATCGGCTTAAGATTAAGTATTTACCTAAATACATAAGTACATAGCTCAAAACGCCCACTGTGTCATTATCATACTACCATAACATGAACTTTCTGAAAGCTGTAAAAGCATAATTTATGGGGACAATATGAATCTAACAAATAAGCACAAACCCAAAACTACGCAAATGGGCAGATCAAGAGGAAGAATTACTGTTCCGTTACGACATGTACATTTTTTTTATAGTTCTGGTAGAGATCACCCTGAAAAATATCTTCAGCAAAGACACTTAGTTAAGGGCTGAAACTATGTTACTGACATTCATGGAATATCCTGTAATTTTTTTCAGAGAGATTTAATTATACCTTTCGTGCTACTCATCCATTGAAAGATCTTCTGGTTAGCATTAATTTGAATTCTATTGCAACACAAATTAATACAACTCAGACACATTTATCAGCCCTTTAAATAACAAACTGATAATGTGTCCAGGCAGTATATTCCTGAAAAGAAGAATAAGATATAAAATTAAAATCTGAATGACAATTACTTCGCATTTTAGAAAGTTAAAAAATAGCTTGAAGCAACATTTTGTCTTCAAAGAGAAAATCTGGACAGTAGCTTTGCATCAAGCAAAGACATAAGAGCATTTAAAAGAAAACAATGTGCAGTGAGGTTAAACCCTATAGGAGGAGTTGGCAAAAAGGTCAAAGAAAAAGAAATGGGCTTTTACCCAGGTTATTATCAATTCAAATGCATTAAGATCCTAAGGACACTTGCAAAGACATTATTAAGGTCACAGTATTCAACAGGATAATTTTAATAGTACCCTAAATTAAACAAATTTTATATATATATATATACACACACACAC
>NW_010185390.1:9271-10541 GCF_000695765.1 Mesitornis unicolor | reverse complement strand
CCCCTCCAGCTGCACCACTTGCTGCTGCTGCTGCTGCAGCTCCAGCTTGGTCACCCGCGTCAGGCAGGACTCCACCGCCTCCTGCGAGGGACAGCGCGTCAGGACGTGGGGCCAGCGGCTCCAGGATGGCCCCACCAGGGCTTTTGGTGCTCGCCCCGTGCTTTGAGACCTTGCTGCTGCAAAGCTGGGCTTGCATAGCTCCAGTGGGTGCCAACCTTGCGATGGTGACCCTGGGCTCTGCAAACCCACGCGATACTCAAGGCATGCACCATCCCACACTGTGCTGGGCAAGGTCTCGGTGCTGGGAGTACCTACTGCAGCAGGGGACGTGACCCAAACTGGGACAGTGGGGATTTTGTGTTGGCCCACACGTGGCTCGTAACAGCCCAGCACCGCAGCCATGCACCCAGGGCTGTCAGCACAGCTAGGGCACAGACACCGTTTTTGGGGACATGGCTTAGCTACCTGCTTCTTCTTGTGACAACACCACCACGAGGACCTCGTCTGGAGGGTGCCAAAAAAAGGGATCGATCCTCCCTTGTCCTCCCCCTTTCCTGGCCCTGGGTCCTTCCCTTGCCCCATGGATGGAGGCTGCAGCGGGGGGCTGAGCCCTGGCGCTCCCCTACCTGGATGTCCCGTGCCCTCTCGTAGGACTGGTAGGCCACCTTCTCCTCCATGCTGGCCAGCTCCTGCTTCAGGTTGGTCATTTCATTCTGGTGCAGCTCGGTCAGGTCGTTCAGCTGCTCCTCCAGGCGCTCGTACCTGTGCATGGGGGGTGGAGGGGCACTGGGGTGGACAGGACCCCCACAGACCCCAATGACCTCCTTCCCCTGACACTGGGGAAACCGCCCAGCCCCTCCAACCCACCCTGCTCCTGGCTGTAGCTGGTCCTGGCTGATGAAGGGAAGGCATTGCATGATCCTCCGTGGGAGCAGAGCTGCAGCTCCCCATGTCCCTGGCATGCAGGGCTCAGCTGGACAAGCCCAGGATGGTGGCCTCGTGGTGCCCAAGAAGCCACCCTGGCACCCACCCGTCCCTACCTGTACCGTTCCTCTTGCAAGCACTGCGTCATGTAGGTGTAATCCCGCTGCAGCTGGGCCTTGAGGTCCTCCATGGAGTCCTCCAGGTGCGACTGGCTGTCCTTGATCTCCCGGAGCTCCTCCAGGATGGTGTCAAAGTTATTGTGGTGGCTGTCCAGCGTGTTGGACTTGGGGCTCCCCAAGCCGCCGGGTCCTGCCCCCCAGGTGCTGCCCCCACGGGGGACCCGGGC
>NW_010185390.1:6915-9202 GCF_000695765.1 Mesitornis unicolor | reverse complement strand
TCCTGAGGGTGCCCATCGTCCAACGTGTCCTTCAGGTGGGCGATGTTGTCCGCGCTGCCGAACTTGTTCCGGATGAGGCTGGCGAACTCCCGTGGCTTGGAGACCACGGCGGTGTGGGTGGCCTGGGACAGACCCGAGAGCCCTCCCTTGACGCCCTCCACCACGCCGCCGCCAAAACCGCTGATGCTGGAGCGAACGTTGGCACCCACGTCCTTAAGACCCTGGTGCATGTCCCGGAAAACATCCTTGGGCTGCCGGGAAGGGCCGTTCTGCTCGATCTCCTTCAGCTTCTTGTGGTAGTGCTCCAGCTTCTTGTGCAGCTGCGCGATGGTCTGCGCCGACTTCTGGTTCTTCTTCTCGAAAACCTGCTTGATACGGGAGGCTTGCTGCTTGTCTGCGTTGTTGGCCAGCTTCAGGTACTCGGCCACGTTGTCATCCCGAGCCTCCTGCTCGATCTTGATCTGCTCGGTGATCTTCAGGATCTTCTGGTGCAGGTGCTCGATGGCGGCTTTGGTCCTGTGCGGGTCGGGGGTGCCGTCGGGGACGTCCAGGCAGACGGTGCCATCGGCGTCGCCGTGCGCGGCGCTGGAGGGGAGGCTGAGCGCGGTCACGTCCCCCTTGTCTAGCTGCGAGCAAAGACAGAGGAGGGCGATGGTCAACGGAGGGGGCGAACACCCAGGCGGCCCCTGGGCAGGGGGCAGAGGGAGGCAAGAGCTGGGCAGGGGAATGATTAACCAGAGAAACAGTGAGGAGTTGGGTGTTTTTCCATCTGGTTAAGCATTTCTGGCAACCCAGGAATAGGCCAGTTTAGAGGGCGCAGCGACAAAATAATTCAGGTTTTGGGGCTGGTTTTGGCCAACAGCTTTCAGCAAGGAGCATCAACCAGGAGCTTGCTGTGACTTCCCGCGCTCGCTCTGTACAGAGGTGAGCACCCATGTTTTGGGGCTGCCGGGCACCCAGCGCCAGCCGGAGGAAAAAGGGCAAGGAGCTGAAACTGGAACCCATCATCGAGCCCCCAGCAGAGCAGCGCTGAGAGCGGGGACTGAGCAACCAGAGGTATTTTACTCATGTTTCTTGGCTGAAGACAAACCCTGCCCTAACCCCGATTTGGGGGTGACTTGGGAGCAGCTCCCGGTCCCCAGATGAGCAGCAGGCCTGCGGGTGCAGGGACGCCTCTGCTTTCTTCTCTGAGTTTCTCACTCTTCTTACTGGTGGTGCTGGTTCCCACTTTACAGATGGGAAAACTGGAGCTATGGGAGAGGAAATCGCTTGCCTGAGGCCACACTTAAAATCACCATGAGAGCCTGGACCAAGCCAGGGTCCTGTCCTGTGCTCCCAACCGGGCTGTGCTGCTCAGCCACTAAAAAAAACAACCACTAAATCTTCCCATAGCTGGGTTTTATATGCAGATTCTTATGCAAATCTCAGTGGTTGTATAAATGGCTCCCGGCTTCTAATTAAGAGCCGCTTGGAAGTTAAATACTGTTGGCAGACCTGAATAATTTCTAATTTCCATCACACTTTCCCCGAATGACCCTTTAATAGGGATAAAGCTGCGCGGTCGCTCCTGAGGAGCGCTTTACCACCAGGAAACGCCATGCGCGGGAGGGAGCAATGTTCTCAACATGCTGCTTGTGAACGCTCCCATCTGCGGCGGGTCCCAGGGCTCGGAAAAGCAGGGGCAAATGCTGCCCTGCTCCCATTTATCTCCTTTTCCCCAGCGCTCCGGGGGGTGTCGGTGCTTCATGAAGGGTTTTGCTTTGGTTTCTTATCGAGGGGCAGAAATTGGAAGCAGCAGGAAACGGACGCTTTGCCCAGATACGCAGTTCTCCGTGCAGCGAGGGACCGAGCGGTCGCGGCCGAGGAAGAGGCAGCCCCAGGGATGTCAGAATGGGAAACCCGGGCTGGGCTGGAGAAGGAGAGAAGTTGCTCAAACTTTGCTTCCAAAGAGGGAAATCACCCAAATCCTTGGGAATCACCCAAACCTTTGCCCCTGTGAAGCTGATTTTTTGATTTATCTGGGAGCACAGGGGGAAGAATGGATGCTGAGGGTGGATCCCATGCTGCCCATCCATGCTGGGGTGAAATCCTTTCCCCAAACCCCACTGAAAGCTCTGCTCCCTCCCGGGCACAGGGCCCATCATGTGAAAGCCACATCAGGTTATTGCTTTGAAAACAACAACCCCCCAAAAAAGACAATACCGATCTCTGCAGCATTAACAGACAGTGCCTGCTAAATCCCAGCCAGCCTAAATGACTGTGCAGTGGATTTAACCGGGGGATTAGT
>NW_010185390.1:5475-6884 GCF_000695765.1 Mesitornis unicolor | reverse complement strand
TTCCCTACATGCAGAAAACCTTCTGGTAGGCATGGCGAAATGAAAACGCTGTTTTCGAGGCAGGCTCAGAGGGGAGAGCAGGGGCTGGTGTGGGATGCGGGAGGAATGCAGGACGCAGGGAGAAAAACCATTCTTATCAACAGAGTTCAGCCCAGGAGAGCTGAGATATGCAAAAGGCTCAAGCTAATAAGCTGAGCAAACAGTACTCGGAGGGCTACGGCCGGGCACAATTATGCAATGCTGGTTTATTTGTCGCTGCAGGTTTGACGGAAGAAAGGTGAGGAGCTTGGGGCTGTGTCCCCGGTGCAGGGCTGTGGGTCTGCCCATAGGGAGGGATTTGAACCCATTCTTCAGAAATGGCACAATTACTGCAAAGTCCAGACCGTAACTCTCCAGACACTTCCTCATGCCCTGTACTATCCTGTTTTCCATTCCCCGTACCCTACCAGGGCTCACAGAGGATGAGCCAACACCGTGGCTCGGCTGCATCGACCCCGAGCGAGGACTTTTTGCCGTGGTTCCCAGCTGAAACACAACCTGGGCAAGAAACGGCCGTGGGATGGACCATGTGCACCCGCACGCATGGAAAACGTGAAGTAGCACCGAGGGACGCAGGGAGGACCCCAGGAGCTGCTGCACCGATCTGACAGCTCCGCAGCGCGGGTGTCACTGTGTCCCGGGTCCTCGGTGGCTCTGGAGAGGCCACGGCCGGCAGAGAAATGCAGGTGGGCAGTGGATGTGGAGAGGTTGATTTTGGGGCAGTCGTTAAATGTGGCTCCTCATCCCCAGTGCACTTTATCAGCCCGTCCTGTGAGTTGGTGATTGCAGTTAGCCCAGCATTACGGGGGATGCTCTGGGTGTCCCCAGTCCTGTCCCAGTCCCATCCCTGGCCCCATGTGCGTTTGCAGCCCCGTGCCTCCCGGAGCACAGCCGCTATTCCCACCAGACCATGTTCCCCACCCCAGGCGTTGAAAATAGCAGCAGGAGCCCTGACTCACGCTTCCCACCCTCCCTTTGAGCAGAGACCGGAGCAGGCAGCGCCGTGTGCTCCTGTCTGCTCCCCCGTCACCCCTGGACGGACACCTCGGGCCGGCTTTTTTTTTACCAGCCTCAGAGCAATTTTTTCCCGCATAATGTCGGGAGGCACGTTCAGGGTTTCATCTCGCAGCGGAGCTTCCCACCCTGTCCTTGCTGTGCTGGCACGGATCTTGCCAGTGGGTCTCATCCACCAAGCGCCAGAAACAGAGGTACCAAAAGCCCCCGAGGGTCTCTCTGCCCATTGCCATCCTCCCCATGGTCTTATTCTAACCCAAACAGCTGACAGCACCTACCTCCATCGCGGGCTATTCGGGTCCCTGGGCTATTCGGCGTGGGCTGCTCGGCTGCGTCCCTGCGATGTCCCGGAGCCT
>NW_010185390.1:4044-5459 GCF_000695765.1 Mesitornis unicolor | reverse complement strand
CTGCCATGGCAGGGTGCCTGGCCGGGGGGGAGCGAAGGATGACGGCAGCCAAGTTTTGGGGGAGCAGCAGGGAGGGTGCCCTCCTGCAGACCTCGGTCGTGGCTGTCCCCGCGTCCCCGGGTACCTCCTGAAGGCGCAGGGCCGGAGCGTCGGGACTGAGCCGGCGGGCACAGAGGGATTGCCGACTCAGGAAATCTGCCAGAGCTGTTTACAGCTCCCAGCGACTGGAGCTTTCAGGGCTGTAACGCAAACCCCCCCTCCTCGTCCCCGTGGCGGGATGTTCGCACGCCTCCAGCCCCATACGCTGCCTGTGCCCTGACGCAGGGGGTCGAGACGGGCCGCTGTCATCTGCTGTGTCACATACGGGGACAGAGAGCCTGGGAAAGGCAGGGGAGGCGTGCACAGAGCAAAAATCCCCGGGTGCGACCGACAAATGGGGAAAATACAGCCGATAAGCTCCCGAGGGAGCTAAAAGATGGGAACCAGCCGCTCGTGTGGGGACCAGGCAGTCCTGGCTGTGCACTGGGATGGACCCAGGTCCGGCTGATGGAGCGATGCTGACCCATTTGTGCCGCGGAGAGCGATGGGGAAGGTTGCATCGACCCGATTCTGCCACGGGAGAACGCACAACGCACGAAAAGCACATCCAGTCGACTGACCAGGTACCAGTGTTTGATATTTCATGCGCAATTAAAAAGGTATTAAACAAGACGGTTGAAAAGCAAGCAGGGGCGACAGCAGGCTCTGGTTCTGCAGAAGCTGGGGGCAATCTGGAGTCACCCTCCAGGCCCTGCGTTTACACCAGGAACGGCAGAGCTGGTGAGGGGCCAGAGCAAAAGCCCTGGGCGAGAACAGAGACGCGGAGCTCATGCGTTTGATTCAGCCCAAGCCCGCGGGGCTACGCAGAGCAGGGGCGATGGGGCCAGTGCTGCAGGATCAGGCCTGGATGAGAGCGACGGAGGGACGCAGAATTCAAGCCCACAGCCTCACGCTGGGCCAGACCAAAGCCCTCAGCGTGCCCTGCTGATGCTGGGGCTATTTCAAACCTCAAACCAACCATGGTCACAGATCAGAGCATCTGTGCAGCCGCAGACAACGGGCTAAATGAGAAACATTCATTTGCAGCTCTCTGGTATAGTTATTTCTCAAAAAAAGGAACAACAGCTTAGGAAGTATTTTCAGCCACAAATTGAATTGTAGAGGCCGGACCGATGAGCTGATGGTGACCTAGATGCATGTTTAATGTGGACGACCGTGCTGCTCCCACAGCTGAGAGGAGCCGGGCACTGCTCAGCCTCGCGCTCCCCATCATCTCTCGGGCTGTCCCTACGTCTGTCTGGGTGATGTGCTGCACCAGAGAGGCTCTGGGTGCGACGCTGCACCCCTGAGCTACGGTGCACAGCCAGCACCAGAGC
>NW_010185390.1:0-4013 GCF_000695765.1 Mesitornis unicolor | reverse complement strand
TCAGCAGCTGGGGTGGGCACCACAAAAACCAACCTGACCTGGCATGGGTGGGCTTGAAAGGTTTGGTTTGACAGCTCCACAAAACATCCTCGGTCCCTCCGTATCCCACAAACGTGAGCTCCCCTCGACCTCACCACAGACGCTGCCCCTGTGACATCGGCGAAGCCTTCCCACAGGAACGCTGCCCTTCCAGGAGACGTTGGCGCTGGCAGGTCCTGGCAGGGGCTGTGGGAACACGCGGCTGCAGCAAAGCTGGGCAGTGTGGCAGGAGGAGACGGGCACAGAAGCAGCAGCCTGTGCTGCTGGGAAGGAGTTTCCTTGAACCACCCGCAGCCTTTGGCCCAGGAGCTGCTTCTACACACAGAGCTATCGGCAGCCCCCGTGTTTCTCAGTCTCTCCTCTCAGGAAGACAGGATCTTGGAGGCAAAAGCCTCCCTTTCCCATCTCAGCCAAGAGTTTGCATGAGCAAGCTCTGTGCATGCCAGCGCTGAGCCGATTCCCTGCATGCTTGCCCACCGTTCACAGGCACTGGCCAGGGGCTGTGCCAACCACACCAAAACGCAGAGAGAAGAGCAGGTTTCCCAGTAAGTTAAACCCACCAGCAGCAGAAACCAGCCGTGCCTACTGCACAGTGCTCAGCTGCACCGGGGAAGGGCAAGGAAGGAGCAGAGTTTCCTTCTGGTGCTGCACTGATGCTCTAGAGATGCTGGGGACATCCAGAGCCCATGGGCATCGCCACAGGGACCGGGTCTAGTGGTGCCCACAGCTCCTTGCTCACAGGGGTAGGAGTTCTTGGTCTCCCATGGGCAGACACCGCTCCCCATCCACACCTCCCATCCCACTGAGAGTGGGGTTTGCAGCCTGGCTGTGGATGTCTCCGGGCATGGCACGGGGCAGATTACCCAAGGACATTCCTATTTGCTTTAACATTTCCCATAGCATCACTTCTTGTTCTAGCACAGGAGCCAGAGATCACTTCCCATCGCTCTTCCACTGCCTCAACAGGGCAGAGAAATCCCCAGCTGCACAAGACACCCTGGAAAACACCCTCCTTGCTCCCAGTTCCGCTTTCCACCCAGCCTGTGGGTAACTGGAATGGACCCCCTTGAGATTCCCACACCTCCTGCCTGCTCACAGCAAAAGGAAAAGCTGTGTACAAATCATCAGGAGCCAGCATGCTGGTACAGGTGAAGATCTGCAAAGTCCACTGCTCCTTAACTTCACATCCCCCAGCGCTTTTGGTGTCCAAAGCAAGAGGTTTCTGAGCTAAGACCTCAACCCTTGCCAGCAGCAGCCTGACCTTCACCCGCAGGTACCACCGTGCTCCTCACCCCTTATTCCTGGACACCCTGGGTCCCTGCCTTGCCTAGGGAAGCAGGAAGGAGAGCAGAGGGGGGTACTTACAAAAACACCCAGCAGAGAATTTAAGAGCAGTATCCTTTTCCCAGGACAGGAGTCGGGAGGATGCGGTTCTGGCACAAGGATGCCCTGGTCACTCCTGCTCCGTGAGGTGGCCGGATCCTCTCCCTCGGTCATGGCTGCGGTTGAGGAGCCGAAGGGGCAGGGGATGGTACGGGGTGCGTTCACAGAGGAGGCTCTGAGGCAGCCAAGAACAAGCAGTGCAGGCTGGTGACGGGGAGCAGGAGCAGGCTGGGTGCTGCAAGGGGCCGGTCCTGCTCCTCCAACTGTGCTGGGAGAACAAACAGCACCGCCTGGCCCCGCTGCCTCCCCTGCGATGCAGGGAATGAACAAACGAGGTCCCCAGTCTGTGTTGGGATGATGCCACCATCCCACGGGGCTCCCAGCAGCAGGCTCTGGTGAGGAGCCCTGCGTGGAAGGCGGCTGCGTGGGTACGGATCCCCCGGGGTGGTGGGGAGTCCCTGTGCCCATCCAGACCTCAGCGTTTCCTAATTTGACACCACATCCTCCCGGTCAGGGACTGCCCCTTGTGCCCTGGGCTTGCAGGTCAACACAAGGGATGTCTCTGTGGAGATGATTCAGTGACCATCCCTTATTGGTGAAGCTGTTCAGGGCCCTTCCTATGCTTGGAGAATCTTTAATAAAATTCCTGCGGTTGTTTTTACTGGAGGGACGTCGTGGTTTAGGTAACCCCAAGAGCTTCAGCGATGGTGCTGTTATGTCTCTTGCTGGGTGACACAGCATTAAAGCCAGCAGCAGCAGCAGCCCCCAGCCCATGCTGCAGCTGGGTTCTGATGCCTCCAACAGGTTGGTTGTGCAGCTGGGGGGGATTTTTGGCAGCTTGTGTAGGAGGGAGGGTTTGAGGGGGAAGGCAGGGAGAGGCAGAGCTGCGGGGTGAGGACTCACAAGACAGGACCCTGCTTTGCTCATCCTGACTCAGGAGCCGAATCCTGCTCTCAGCTACAACCCAGCTGCCTGCCTGCAGCGGCAGGGGACGGGCAGGACAGACTGCAGGATGGATGAGAACCCTTGGTCCCCGAATCCTGCCCTGTCTGCCCCACACACCAGCCGCACACCAGACCCAAACCCCCTGGGACAGGCAGCAAGGCGGCACTGGGTGCCTGCCTGTTGGGGAGCGGGAGCTGCTCGTGGGCTGGAAACCACAGCCATATGTCAACGAAGGCTGAGGAACACGATGTCTTTTGCTAGGGGGTGAATCAGTACGAGAGTCTGATATTCTTCTTCTCCTGAATTAATTAAGCAGCAATCTCGGGTATCTTTGTCTTTACAGCTATTATCTGCTTTTCCCAAAGAGCTTCTTGAAGCACCGTCCCGATGGGAGTGAGGGAAGGAGTTCCCACACCCCCTGCTCTCAGACTCCCATTCCCTGCGACACGTGGAGAGATGGAGGCAGAGCGGTGGGAGCCGACCTGACCACAAGCACTTCTGCTCCTCCAGTGATGCCCAGCGGAGGCTCGGTTTTCAGCAGAGGTCAGCAATTCCTCCCCAAAAACCCCTGGTTCTTGTAGCATCTCTGCACCCCAGTGTTCCCCAGCTCACCCCCTTGGGACCCTGCTCTGCCCACTGCACCCAGCCGACCTCCCGTGCCACCACCACATCCTCACCCACTGTGGGGAGAAAGGATTCCCCAAAAGTGCCATGGAGCAAACCCAGGGAGTCCCTGTCCCGGTCACAGTTGTTGACTGAGACCACTTCTGGGTAACTGGAGCCGTAGGACGTGAGAAGCCACGTCCCTGCCCTGAAACCGAAGGCGGTTGGATGCCTGCATGGTCTGAGCGAGCCAGGGCTGAGCTGGACACGCTGCGGCCAGAAAGCTGATGCCTGGGCAAGGGAGATGAACTTTGCCTGACACCCCCAGGCTGAGCCGTCCCGCAGCCTCTGGGCCACTGCTTGCCCAAACCCCTCCAAGCCCCCAGGCCACAGCTGCCCCTGGGGTGGGTGCTCAGAAACCGCTGGTTTCTCTGCGCTGACTGTAATCCGTCTCACCCTGATATAGCCACTGACCCGGCGAGCGTCTAAAATTAGCGGGATGAATCCTGCCCTGCGCTGGGAGGGCTGTGCCCTTGAGGCAGCAGGATGGCGGGGATGGGGCTGTGAGGACAGGACCCCCTTGCAAGGCACAGCCCCCCAACTGCAGCCCACCTCCTGCAGAGACTGGGCAGGCAGCAGGGGAATAGGGGGAGGAGATGGGAGCAGGGAAACGGCCCAGTCGGGCTATGAGCCCAAAATAAGTGTGGCTCATCCCTTCTCACCAGAGAAGCATCCGTGCCAGGGGGCCAAGGCAGGTCTGGGGGGGACACGGGCAGTGGAGGCAGCTGGTGCTGTCACTTGCCGAGGGACACCGAGGGCAGGCGGGCAGCGAGCCCGGCCAGGGTCCGGCCCTTGCACCCCTCGGGGGCTGCTCCGCGGGTCCCAGCGCGCCGCAGCCGGGGCTGAGCACTGCCGGCACTCGTCGCGTCTGTGAGCGGATCCCGCCTGCGCACACACCGACGGACGGACCCGTGCACACCGGCGCGGTAACGCTGCCCTCTAACGGCCACCGGCCCCGCATCCAGCCCGCATCCCCCCGGTGC
>NW_010185389.1:0-8494 GCF_000695765.1 Mesitornis unicolor | reverse complement strand
ATTGGACTTCTGAAGACTTTTTCTCCTGTGGAAAAAGGCGCCACGTGGAAGCAGAGAGGGAGGCTGGGCGGAGTGCTGCCTACCCCTGAGGACCATATGGCATGAACCAACTGCAACCCCAACTCCCATCCCCCTGCGACTCAGGGCACAGGAGGGGAAGGTGAAGAAACCGGGAACAAAGCTGAGCCCGGGAAGAAGGGAGGGGTGGGGGGAAGGTGTTTTGACTTTAAGATCTGGTTGTATCTCCCATTGTTCTACTCTGATGTTGGTAACAAATTAAAATTATTTTGTTTTTATTCCTTAGGTTGAATCTGTCTTTTGCCTGTGACCTTTTTAAGTGGTGGGAAGCACTCCCAGTCCTTATTTTGACTAACCCTTTTTTTGTGGTGCTCAGTTACGCACTGGGCCTAAACCACGACAGCATGGAAGCAAAAAAGTTAACCACGTTTTTTAAAAGAACATTTGCTACAAATGAAGTTATCCTCCAGAAGACTGTGTGCCAATAATACACCTTTTGTTTATTTGTGACAGTTAAGAAGTTAGTATTCTAGACTCAGAAGTAAACAAATTTGTAGAAATACCATCCTCAGACATTCTCTAGACATTAGGCATCCACCTGATGTACCCATGAAACAGTATCTAATACACAAGAAATTTAAGAGAGCAAACATAGTAAGCAATATTTTTGCTTCAGATGGTAGGTAACTTAAGTTAGCTAAGTTCAATGAGAGTAAATGTGGTCTGCTGTGTTTGATCAGTGGGACAGTACTAGAAATACGGCTAAAGGGTTAGATTACATTTCTCACAGAAGAATTAAAACAAAGCAAGAGCCAAATAGTCCACTTCAGGATTTAAAGAGCCTGTAATTATTAGTGATCTGGACCCGATAAAACATAGTGGTGGACTATTTTTGGGTTTGTCAGTAGTCCCCTAAAATAGGCACCATTGGGCTGAGACCAATGTGTGAACGTCTCCAGTCACACCGTGCCCAGGGGGCAGGTTGTGTGGTTTGCAAAACTGCCTGAGAACAGTGGCTTCTCCCTATTGTGCCATGAGAGCTACCTAAATGTAGCTCCGCTCATTCCTTACTGCTCTTGCCATGGGCTTTTGCACTGCAGAGACTTCTAGTCTGATCCCCATACAACAACTTCAGTATTCTCATAATCATGAGTAAAACAGGGGTGATATATCTCATTCTCAAAGGCTGATAAAATACTATTTTGGTGGAATCAGTATAAGTCATATTTAGCTATCTAATATTTGGGTATTTATTTTAAGTGGGTATCAATTTACATATATACAGGTCTGCTTGCTCTGCTGTACAGAGATCATAGAACACCAGTTAAGACTTTTACAGAAGTGAATATGAAGTGGATCCTGCCTGTAATAAAGACATTTTAATACATAACAAAGATTTTTTAATAATAGCTATTTAATTAATCAGCATTTTATATGAATGTGTCAACATTTTGCCTTTTGGACTAAATCAAAGTTCAGACAGTTCACTTTACTCCATTGCTTACACTAATGTGTGCAAAGTAATTTGTTTTCATGATTGAAGAACACTACAAAAAGGCTCAACACTCAATTATACTGATGAAAGTGATTTTATGAAACTGAGGGCAACTTTGTCCCTTGCGTGCCTGATGGGAAATAGCTAGGGAGTGGTTCTTCAGAATTTTTATTTGGAGAGCTTCCACCTAAATCCTTTTAAAATCAGTGAGTCTGGGAAACAATCAAGAACTTTGATTTTCTCCTTTTTAAGCTATTTTAATTCCTAACAATCAGTATCATAAAATAATTGTCTCTAGAGCAACATTTTTGGAAGCTGCTTCATTCAAAATTTAAATTTCACTTTTAATTATTCTAAGTTACTGATAGATTTCAGGAAACCATAACCATAGTTTTACTTTTTAAAGTTTTATGTGAATTTCTGGATGTTACTTGTGGATTTAAGGAGAGGAGAATTTGAATTAAATTTTCTTGTGAGCAGATATACTATGAAGGAGATGAACACTATGTGTACTGCTAATATCAGAAAAATCAATGATGTATTTAAGTCAAACAATTTTGAGAATAATTTAACTTTACTATGGTGTAAAATGGATTATTAAAAATCTTGTAAATTTTCTCAAAAGAATACAGAGTTACAAATTACAGAGTCACTCTGAACTATATTTTCTCTTTGTTCTTCAGTCCATTGGACTATGGTATCTTTCATTTATTTTACATGTCTGCTGTGTAAAGTAAGTATCTGGTTCTTAAGGTAGAAAATCTTACACTTTCAAAAGACTGTTTGCATTGTAAGATTTCCTTTCTAATGTAGTTGATTCTATTTATAGGATAATAGCATAAATTGAAGGTTGCATAAATTATGAACGCCTCCTTAATAAGCCAAAACATATCCATGCTATTTAGAGGAACCCAAAATCCCAGAAAGAGATGCTATGCTGACATAGACTTTGAGGCTTTTATACTACATTTCATTATCTGTTCCTATTGATGATAATCATGCATAGTTTTATATATTCCTTAAATGATAAACAATAAAAATTCTGATACATATAGAGGGCAGGTTATGCTACTGCTCTGAGTTGGAGGAGCCTCATTTGCACAATACAAGGAACAGACAGGACATACATACATGTTATACCACGGACTCTACCAGCTATCGTTACGCATTTGTGTGAGAACATCCATTAGATGGATACATAGCAGAAGAAAATCTGGGTTTTAAAAGCTGATGAATGTGACTATAAAAGCCATAATGGTAAACTGGGAGATCCACTATGGGTACCACTGTGACTATAGGAAGAGTCTTCATATTTGTTTCCAGGTTTCTAATATTTTTAAACTCTTGACCATGCTTCTATGCATGTTGCTGAGAAGCTAGAGTGTGGGCAACCTTCACCAAAACTGGGCAAACTGAGATGCCCATAATCTCTAATCTGGCTATAAGCAATGATACAGACACTGTTTATTGCTCCCCAAAGGGGTGCTACATAACAGTTATGGTGGAATGGAAGACGTAGAAGAGACAATGTTATTTTAGTTCAAGCTCTGCAACTAAACTTGCACTTTATAGTCATGTCACTGTTTTATGAGTGTTGCACTCTGAAGTCATAAACAGTAATTTGACAATATTAATGTTATCTTTCCAGTGTTATGCTATGTCTACATGAAATACTGCTGTTGACTTATTTAAAAATAAGTCAAGATAGAAATAAAGATTTTTAAAGTATTGCAGCTGTCTGTTCTCCCTTCTTCCTTCTGTTTCTGCTATTCTACTGTTACCTGCCTTTTTCTTCCTTTTTCTCTCTTTTTTTTCTGAGACCCTCTCTGTGCTTAGAAGCCAAAAGAGAATTCAGGCTGCATTATTGTTTGCATCTCTGAGAAAGGTGTCTCTTGCAGAAGCCCAGACTGCAGAGTGTTAAGACTGTGCTAAGGGTAGTATGGTCCTGGGGAGGGTTAGGTCACAAAGCGCTGAGAAGTCCTCTGGCTTGTAATAAAACTGGCCTCTGAAGCTCATGCACATGCCAAAACAGTGAGTTACTGCTGCTGTGGGCTGCAGAGTCTTGCTACTGGCAGAAATTCACGATATGGTGTGGGATTATATACATGTTTCAGTAGATTTCAAAGTTTTCAGTGGCCATCTGTAAACAGCGGGGGTGAATGGGCTGCATTTCAGACAACTGAGGCATCCAGAAATATTTCCTCGCAGGACACTGTTCCTTCCACCCCACACTCCAGATGCTGCCATATGTGTGATACAATATTTTGTTCTGAACATGCATGTTGGTGTTTTTAGCTTTCCTCAATCAGAAAGCTTTCTCTAGCTATGCCACAGCTACTGAATTTTCTTTGCCATCCAAAGGTGTAACATACTACATGCTAGTGTGTGCAAGTCATTTTTGCAGTAGAATTTTGCTGAACTTGAGATATATTTTTCCTATAAAGGGAAACATGGATGTCAAAATTAGGAGCTGTTTTGTATGTATAATTTTTCAGAAATAAATGTAAATTATTCCAAGGTATTGCTGCAATCCTGGGCAGTGAAAAGCAGTATTTTACATTATTATGAAGAGAATTACGATGGCTATTCTGTGATTCTGATTTAAAGTTGCCCAAAAATTCTAAGCAGTTTCGTAGACTAACAGTTTGTTCATCCATAAGATTACCTGAGCAATATCAGAGAGCATCCAGTCAGGAAATGAAGAACAATCTTTGCCACTATTTCTGGATAACAAATAAGATATAAATTTTAATGTGAAATGAAAAGTATCTTGCATAACTGAGCTATTGAAAGAGAGCAGTGATTTCTGCTCTAAATAAATATGTGAAAAGAGACAGGAAAGTGAAACCAAGAAAATATTAAACTTTGCACCAACCAAAAATGAACTCAAATCCAGAGAGTATCCTTTTTAGGAAAAGTCTGCTTAGGAATCCAGAAAGTTTCTGAGGTCACCATTTAGTTCTATGCCATTCTTCCTTCTCCATATGGAGTGGACATGGGTTTTGGCCTCTAAACACTGGCAGATCTCCCAGAATGGATGCAAAGGTCTGGACTATCAACATGAAGTCTGACTCAGCACTGATTCCAGCTCTCTGTGTGTCTGGCTTCCTATACTGCTGCATCCATTGAAATCCTGCAGCCAGGAACTTCACTGTATCGTTGTGATCACTCCTAGGGAGTAAAACATTCACAAAAAATGTAGTAGTAATTCAGTTCTAACTTGTTTACAGGACTGATAGAAAGGGCAATACATATCTACTGGTCTCACCCATCCTCTTTGGATATCCTCAGATCTTCCGCAGGTACCTACACATGTGAGGAATCTGTCTTGCAACATTTTTCCTTTGTGTCATCTAGAAACACATTGGTAGAGCTTTTTCTTCTTTATTTCAAAAATCAGAGGAAGCTTTACTTCTAAATTCAATCATCTTTCAGCTGCTCAGTGATATATTTCAGTCTGTCTTCCTGTTGTCTTAGAATCTAAGTATGTCTAGCACGTAGAAAATCTCCAAATTATGAAATTAGAATAAACTGTAGATTTTTCAAACAGATGGGAAAGGAGCAAATTGTCTCATATTCATGTTATATTAATGTTACATATAATTTCATGGTCAGTTTAGTTAACTACTTCACTATTGACCAAAGAAAGGAGAGGAATAAAGTTACAAAACATTATGCTGTATATTCTTTCTAACACTGTAAGTGGATAATCCTTGTGAAAAAATCCACCTTTTCCTTCTTTTTAATTCAGAGCTAAAGAACCAAACACTATGACCAAATTCATGGAACAACCCAAGTCCTTATAAAGGAAATCAAAACCTAAGAACCCAACAGAACCTATGCAATTATATTTTTTAACATTACATACTACTATTGGGTGTTTGAAATGGTCAGAACTTGATTATGTCCGTATCCCAGAAATCAAGTGTATTTTCTTCCAAATTCAATTACTGCCTAAACTTTGGGGTATCTTCATTAGATATTGGGGGGGAAGGGAGGGGTGGTTGTATAAAATAGCCCATATCCAGATTTGTGTGATAATTCTGAAGTGACTTTGCTCAGTGTACACTCTTTTTCACAAAAAAAAAAAGAAGATAGGAAATTCATACTTGCTGGTCAAGAGGTTAATTCTGCTGCCAAGAGAATATTTCAATACTTTAGTATTTCCTCTTCTCAATTAGGGAATGGAAAGGTTGTTTTTAAAATCGCTACGTGTTCTCCAAAGAAGGACATTGTTTTTAAGAGTATGCACATTATATATGTGTAAGATAGTTGCTAACACTTGAGATCATGGAAGTCTAAGCTGCAATTTTCCTAGTTCCTTTGCCAGAGTACAGGCATTTCAATAATTTAAGTTTTGAACTGTGACAACAATTCAGTTAGAGGACTTATATAAATCTTCATAGAATCTTAGTATGATGCAGACAATTCAAAGTGACAAAGTTCAAGGTGATTAAGAAGCGGGCCTCTGCAGAGATTATTTTCTTCTTCTTGAGATACTGTAATTAACTAAGAGCATATGTCTTCTGAAATGGGCCTATACCACCACTGCTCACATCCAGTTACTATTTTGCTTGAAAAGCACTACATTTTTAAACTGTTCTTACCCCACCATACCCTCAGCTTTTGGAGAGATAGCCACCATTCACTCAGTACACAAACTGGAGACATTCTTTCTGGAGAGGTAATTTGTAAGATTTAAAAAATCTACTCTGAATGACTCTCTCTGCAGGTTAACAGAAAATGCTGGACATCTTCTTGAGCCCAGACGGAAAGCTACACCCCTCAGCTTGTGTCCCTACGACTCAACCCCCTGCCCCATCAAAAGAGCCTTGCCAATACTGCACATTGGAAACAGCTCCTGGTGAAGATCACTGGAGATCGCCATAACTACAGCACAGCACCAGTGCCCATGTGCAGTGCTCGTGACCCAGTCTCAGTGGCTACACATGGTCTACCAGAGCTTTTTTTTCATCTGGGATATGCTACGTGCTACTTGCTCAGCTAAAGAAAATGGTAATTTTCACACAGTAGTAAAACGTACTAAATGAAAGTTTCTCTGTGAATTACAGGAAAATGTTCATTAATTTAGACCATTAGTTACATTTTAAAACAGCAGGCATATGCATGTTTCTGTTAGGAATTTAATAAAAAAACCTTTTTAACCTTAGGTAAACAAGTCCAAAATACACTGAAATACACTGAAATGACAAAGTGTAATAATCTTTTAAGTGATCAAACATACCTGTCTGAATAGTCAGAGGAATAATACATCTTTATATCTCCCCTTTTGAGCTGACAAAGTAGAATATGGCCTTAATACCTCTTAATAGGCACAATATGTAACTTAACTTACATTGCTGCTTAAATATTTACGAAAGCAAGAGTCAGCATAATAATGATGCTCTTATGTAATTTACCCTAAACAGTATGTAAGAATAAACACTTACTTGTGATACAGACTCTAACACTGCTTCATTTTGCATTGCTGTTTATCACTTATTTATAACTGTTTTATACCACGTAAAGTATGCTAATTTTTATGTTGCAGTTTATATACTGCCCAAATGTTGGAAACAGGTTACTCAACTCCATTCTTTTACATTTAAACAGCAGCAGCTTTAGAGGTGGTATCTGTCAAATTATGTGTTTAGACTGAAAACACTGTGTGGGAGGCAGGCAACAAAATGGAAAAGACATTGGTAATTCTGATTAGCGGACTGGGCTGAGATTTAACAAAATGGTGAGAATGCATAAAGTTCAAATATTAACTTTAATTTGAAAAGTCCATTTAAGTCCCTGTCTGAGTACAATTCTGCAACAAAGCCATAGCAGAGCATTTCATTTGGTGGACTCATCATGTTTGTCTGTTGCCATAGAATACCTTCTGGAAAACACTGCCACTACTACACTGCTACTTAACCATGAGCCTACACCTCAAGGAAACAAATTGAAATATCAATTTGGCACATCATAATCACTTCAGCTAGACAGAAAACATTTTTTATTTACTCAGATTCTTTAAAGTATCTGAACAACAAACGTTTAACACAGTTCACCATTTCTGTGACGCTACCTTACTAAAAAGAGGTTTTGCAAATTCACTTATCATTTATGAACATTATTTTTAACACAGTGTGATGGAAAATTTTAGTGCATTGCCATATTAAAATTTCTGCTGCTTATAGGAAGACTTTTGCAATTACTGGCCAAACAAATAATCACTGCAAGTTTTGAGAGGTCAAGCTGAAAACTATTTCTGGTGAAAGTAATTGAAATACAGAGGCAAGAGTTAAAGAAATGCTTAAAAGTTTACCTGAACATAAATAATTCTTACTAGTGAAGCTGTAATAACACTTAACAATGTAGCACATTCATGTGTCCGACGGGGAATTTCTGGAAGCATGGTAATAAAGACGATTCAGTATCAAGTATTCTTACTTGGCAACAGTGAAATTAGGCTTTTTGTTTGTTTGTTTGTATGCTTTTTTTTTAATCCAAGATTTTTGCAAAGTTAACGCTTGACAACGCTGAGAATCTGGTAACCCATGTGCACTGCTACGCAATACAATGAGGTGTAGAAAGCGTGGTCTGTTCATAATGGGTCATTTACAACTGCGTACATAAATTACATGATTTAGGTGACTAAAATGGAATGTTCAAGAGAAATGTCCTGAAGACACAGACTGTAAACACGAAGATTGCCAAAGGTTTAGCTTTGTCACAACACTGAATTGGGATCAGCAACAGAAGCGTCCGCCGCTGGTTTGTACTGTGCAAGAAACAACATTTCTCTAGTATCACTATTTAGAAGGGAAAAACTAATTGAAAGCGAGGTGGTTAGTCGGTTTATCTTTCTCTCTCATCTGAAAGTAAAAAATAAAACCAAAACAGACCAATCCTTCAGGCGAACAGTGACGACCGCAGGGCCAGCGCTACCCGTGACCTAGAAGCCGCCGCAGGCCCGAGCAGGGGCTTGGA
>NW_010185388.1:20782-23092 GCF_000695765.1 Mesitornis unicolor | reverse complement strand
GGGGCCGAGCTGCGTAGGCGCGCGGGTTGTGAAATCAATGAAGTTCTCCGGGTTTGGCCGTGGGAAGGAGGAGCCCTTGGCTGCCTGGGCCCCGGCACGGAGGGCAATGCCCGACAGGCTGCGAGGCCAGGCCGGCCGCCCCTGCCCCGGTTCCAGGCCAGCAGCCTTTGTGCTGGCAGAGCACCACGATCTTTTTTACAGCTCGAAGCAGAGAATCACAGAATCGCTCGGTTGGAAAAGACCTCTGAGATCATCGTGTCCAACCGCTCCTGTCTACCCCCTAAACCATATCCCTAAGTACCTCGTCTACCTGCTCTTTAAATACATCCAGGGATGGTGACTCCACCACCTCCATGGGCAGCCTGTGCCAGCCTCTGACGACCCTCTCAGTAAAGAACTTCCTCCTTATCTCTGACCTGAACCTCCCTTGGCACAGCTTGGTGCCGTTTCCCCTTGTTCTATCCCCCATCACCTGGGAGAAGAGCCCAGCACCCACCTCTCTCCAAGCTCCCTTGAGGCAGTTGTAGGTGGTGATGAGGTCTCCCCTCAGCCTTCTCTTCTCCAGGCTAAACAAGCCCAGTTCCCTCAGCCGCTCCTCATCAGGCTTGTTCTCCAGAGCCCTCCCCATCCTTGTGGCTCTTCTCTGAACACACTTGTCCTGGAGGGAAAGGCCAGGAGCGAGGCTCTGCTAAAGCATCCCCACTCCTGTGCCGTGGCCTGGTGGCAGGAGAGGAGTGGCTCCTCCAGCAGCAGGCTGCTCTGGCTTCAGCAGCCGCCTGACGGCTGGGAGTTCTGGGGACAGTGACTCATCTTGACACCAGCCAGCTCCAAACCAGCTCCCACTGCAGGTACTCATGCCCTGCGCCCCACCCGTTTCTGCAGCTGGAGAAAGGGGAAAAGCAAGAGAAAATTCGACTCAAAACTCCATTATAGTGCTGGAAGAGGAGGCAGTGCCACAGGGACCCAGAGGCAGTCCCTGGAGCCCTACTGGCTGCAGCACCTCCCTCCAGCCCAGCCCAGGACAGGACAGGACAGGGTGTTCAGGAACATGAGGTGTCACCAGTGGCTCCCACCCGTTCGCGTTGCCCCTGCTTGTGGCTGGCACTGGACTCGGGTTCCGCGCGCCCGGCCCCAGGGACGGGCTGGCAGGGATCTCTGCTCCCGGCCGCCAAGGAAATCCTGGAGGGCAAAGTGAAATCCTGTTCCAGGGCCCTGTGTGCCAGCAGACACTGTCTGACCCTTCTGCTTCCTTAGCAGACACTTGAATGCATTTAAAACAAGAAACAAAGCAAGAAGAATCAGTGTGAAGTACCAAAAACCTTCGCCCGGCCCCAGGGACGGGCTGGCAGGGATCTCTGCTCCCGGCCGCCAAGGAAATCCTGGAGGGCAAAGTGAAATCCTGTTCCAGGGCCCTGTGTGCCAGCAGACACTGTCTGACCCTTCTGCTTCCTTAGCAGACACTTGAATGCATTTAAAACAAGAAACAAAGCAAGAAGAATCAGTGTGAAGTACCAAAAACCTTTATTTTTTTCCCCCAAACCGTAACAACATTTGACATTATATTGATTTCCTCATATATTTGTTATTTCTCTACGTTAGGAACCAGATACAGAAAATACAAACACGATCTGTTGAATCAAAGACGGCACAGCATTCCATTAGAAAAAGAAACAAAAAAACTAGAGGAGCAAGATAAAAATGGTGAAAAATAGTCATCCCTCCAGCCCAAACTTTCCAAGAATCATCATCAAAATAGAGCAGTGGAAGTAGCTTCTCTTTCTAAACGCACTTCTGCTTTAGGAAAAAAGTTAGATTTATCTTTAGATTTCAAAGTAAAAAAATGTTAAACTATCTTTCAAGCAATTTTGGAAGTTTGCATAGACCCATTCCCTTTCCAAAAATATCAGCGCTCTCTCTATAGAATCTGATATAAACCAAGTGCGCGCCTCAGCTGAAGATCACCGAGCTCACTTAACTCTCACGAAAATAAAACGGGATCTCCCCTTCCCCTCCCTCCCCCCACAAAAATACGGGCTCTACCGTTACTCCTTGTGTTCGAGGCAAGTTACGAGGCTCGGCCACTCCTCTCGCTCACGGCTTCATCCCAATTCCTTTTTTCTTTCCCGGCTTTCCACGTCCGCTCCCTCCCGACCGGACGGGGGCGATGCGACGCGGAGCTGCCGAGGGCAGCGGGCTCGGATGGCGCGGGGGGGGCTGACGGACGACGCAGCTCTCGGGAGGGAACAGGGGGGGCAAATTTTGTGCTCATCAACCCCCCTCAGCGAGAAAGTGGCTTTTCGAGGACCAAAA
>NW_010185388.1:6944-20641 GCF_000695765.1 Mesitornis unicolor | reverse complement strand
AGCGAGGAGGGGAGCGGGGGGGACCCCTCTCCAGGAGGGGTGTTTAACCTGGGTGCTCTAGCGTACCTGGAGTGAGGTTTTCCCAGAGGTTCACAACGGCGAGTGCAGAGTCCAGCTGCACCGCCACTGGGTTTAAAAGAAACGGCAACGACAAAAATAAATAAAGAAGTCAACCCCTCCTATTAAGATGCGAACGAAATGGGTATTTCTTCAGGTCTTGGCCCGGTTTGGAACCCTCTAAAAACTGAAGCAAACATTTAAAAGGGCTTCTTAACTCTGGGGGGGGCAAGGTGATGCGGGCATGAGCGGGAGGAGAGATCACACGCCTGCTGCCAATCGCACCGAGGGTCACTTCGCAGCACGAAGCCCCCGTTTAAAGTGCCGACCACACCAAAGAAGTTGGAGGAGCGACATCCTTCTCCCCCTTTTTCCATCACAATTTCCAACTGAAACCCATCTCCTTCACCACGTCTCAACTAAGTCTATTCTTTCGGGCATTTACTCAGCTTATACTGGTTTAAAAAAAAAAAAAGTTAGTAAAAACGTTACGTTGAACTTCCCAACTCTTTGCAATGGGCTTCCACCAACTAAAGGTCCAGAAATCGGGAGAGCAGAGCCTGCACGTTTCACCTGGCCCTGAGGCCGGAGCAGAGAGCCAGCTCTGCTCTCCGGGGGCAGCCAGGCGTGAGCAGCTCTGCTCGCCAGCATCAGGGACGCAGGGGATGCAGAGTCCTGCCAGAAATGTCCTTTCACTCGTTTAAGCCACCTCTGAACCCCCTGAGAAGGGGAACAATGTGGGGAAGAACATATCCCCCTCAGCCCCCAGGAATAAAATATCAATGAAACAATAATGCAGTCAAAAGAACACCAGCCTGCTGGGTTTATAAAAAAAAATTCAATAAACTTCACAACAAAAACAAAAAACCCAAAAAGGAAACTAGCCAGCGGTTTGGGTCTGGAAACTGATTCACTTCTTAAATGTTTGAAGTCCAACAAGGAACAGACAGCGGTGCCACAAGGAAAAAGTGCTCGCGAGATGCAGCTTCACGAGAGACGGCAGCGAATCCGCGGGACAAGAACCCCACTTCCATCACCACTGCCTCGTACGCCCACCACCGGCCCGGGAGCGCTGGGCATCGCTCGTGATGGACGCGCAGCAGGAGCTCTGCGTGGGATCTAGAAACGGGAACAGACTGCTCCTTCCTCGCTCCGGGTCTGCTCTGGGTGCTGCAGCCCTGGCTGTGCTGCACCAGGCTGACTGACTAGGGCTGCTTTCTTCTTCAAAACGACGGGTAGGAAAGCTAAAAAGCTACATAAAGACCAGGATCTGTGGAGTCAATAATAACGTGGAGACAAGGAAGAGATACCCTATGAGACACTATCAAAAATGCAAGCAGTGATGTGCCAAGCTGCTGGAAGAGACCGGAGACGTGCCCAGGCTGGCCACAGCTATGTGATGGAGCAGGTTACACCTCTGCCAGCCTGGGACGGTGAGACCAGCTTTCCAAAAAGCTCAACTGCTTCTCCTCTTGCTTCACTGGGAAGAGATTCCTCTCTCTGTCCCACTGGGGATTTTGTGACATGCCGAGCTGCCAGTGCCACGGAGCAGCCAACTCTCGCCAATGGGCGCCCAGAAGAAAGCCCTGGGTCCAACTGCTCTGGCAGTGACTGCCATTGTTTTCCATGGGAACAGAAGCAAAGCAGCAGAAGTGAGCTGGGTTTTGGCCTCTTTCCTGGCTTATTTCTGCTCAAGTCCTGGTTGGATCTGATTTCCCAAGGGGCTTCGCTGGCCCCTGGGGAGTCGCAGTGCTGGGGAGCAGCCTGGCCCCCAGCTCCACATGGCCATCCATGGACAGGACAGGACCCATTGCTGCCTGAGCCTGTTTCTGCCCTCAGCCTGACCTGAGCAGGGGGTCAGGCCTGGCCTGGCAGAGCCCCAGGGAGAGAGAAAAGCAAGCGGTTCTCCCCTTCCTGCAGACATGCATCATCCCAGGAACAGGGCAGGATGCTCACCAGCCTGCTAGTGAGTGCCAAACCTACCCAGACTGAATGGAGAGGAGATCACCGTTAAAATACACCAGCAAGTGTGAAAGAGCTTTTGTTCTAGACAGACTCAAAAGATCCAATACATCTGCCCTACATATTAAACCAAACTGAGATGTTGCCTGTACCCGGCTTCTTACCCTAATCCAAATTTAATTCCCTTTGAAGGGAAAGGGTGAAAAAAATCCATACGCTGTATGTGGTCTGTCCAGATACAGAAAGAAACCTCTTGACTCAGAGAGAAACTGTCAAAACAGTAAGCAGCTGTATAGGTTTGCCACACTGCCTGGCACCCTCCCTGTGCAGCCATCCTTAGCTAGCAGGGCAGAAAAAAAATTATATAAATCAAGGCCCTTTCATTCCTTGTTTCTCATTCTGCCAAATTCCCTTTTCCAGTAGCTCATCTGCATGCATTCTGGTCACGTAGACCACAATTAATCCTTTTTTGCCCCCTCCTTTAAAAAAGGTTTTACAATAATTAAGAACTTGAACAACAACGTGATCAGTTACAAGTCTTTCCTTGCTGAATGGGACAAGTGTGTGTCTGTGTGAGTGTGCATGCACACGTGTGTCAGGGGAGGGCACGTCCCCAGCCATGCCACTGGTCGGTGCACAGCCACCGAGTGCTACTACAGTACATGGCAAAAGAGGAAAGGGCACGCCACAGAAATAGCTTATCGGCTGAGAGTCTCTGTACAGGAAAGGCTGCAAGCACAGCCTGCTGATGGCCCACGACTGGAGTCTGCATAGATCCTCGACTGCAATTCAGCTGCCAGGAGAATCTGTAAGTGGGAGCTGAAAGGGACCGACATCTCTGCCACACACTGCAAGGAAAAGAGGCAGCTAAAGTGTGAAACTACTGCAGAAACCAAACCTGAAGAAGAGCAATCGAAAGATCAACCAGAAAACAGTTTGAAGCCTTGTCAGAAGAGTTCATTCACCACGGAGCAGGTAAGAATGGCTGCTGTGGCTAATGCAGCAGCAAACACCCATTCTGCCCTTGAAGGCAGTGGCTTCTCCTCAGCTGCAAGAGGAACCAGCTCAGGCATAGATCCCTGCTGACAGGGCAAGAAAGGCCAACCAACACCGATTCCCTTACTGGCCCAGGCCAAGAGAGACAACTGTTAACCACCACCACAACGGAGAGACCACTGCAGTCAACTGTGTCCTGCTCTGGCCCAGGCGAGGGCTATCAGATCACCAGATTCTTTTCACAGTCCAAGAAGGGCAGCTCCCTTCCTGAGCAAAAAACAACAACAACAAAAAAAAGAGAGGAAAAAAAAGAGAGGCTTCAACAGTGACCATTTGCTGAATCAGTCCAGCAAACAGGGATTATGCTCCTGGAACAGCAAGTAGAAGCCTCCTCCAGGTAAAATGTGGAACCTCTAAAGTGCTCCTGCTAATGCTAATAGATGAACACTGCCCTTCCATGCCCAGCAGTGGAAGGGTGTAATGTGGTTAGTGGTATAACAAGCACTAGCACTCAACCGTTTATCAACTCCCATCTGGATTGTGGTAGTTTTCTGAAATGCACTTTTGGGAGATATTTCCTATGAGAAGAGGATGTTTGGGGATTTGAGGGTAGGAAGGTGAAGTGCACACCATAGCATACCTTGTTGAGTAAAACCGTTGCCTTGGAAGGTGATGTTCCCTTGCAGAGTCAATGGAATAAAGCATCCTGCAAGTGACCATTTCACCGTGTCACCAACGAGCAGCTCTCGGTTTGGTTAGAACGGTTTCCCCCTCCCCCAGTGGTTTGAAGAGTTCACAGTGGTATAACCCAATGTTCTGGGGAGACAGAAGCTGAGAAGTCCCCTGTTGCAAGTGAATGGGTGAATGCAGATGAGCAACATCCTCTGGGACTAAGGACAAACCTCACAGACACCTTGCGTCTGATCAGAAACAGGGGGAAGGAAGGCAGGCACTGGAAGAACTGGGAAGCGGAGAAGGGTAATGCCAACGCAGGGAAAGTGCATGATCTGGAGTGGTCTCGGAGTAGTTCTGCAGTGCAAATGTACGGGGAGGGGCGTGGTGAAATCCCTTCTGGAATGCTGCATGAAGAGAGGTAAAGGTTGGCATCCATGTGGCAGCGGACTGGGTAGGGGGTCTGTTTCCAGCAGCTCTACCCTGTTCTTCACATTTAGTGGGTTTCAATCACCACTGGCTCGTAAACTCCAGATGAGACCCTAGGGAGACACAGGGGAAGAAGATGAGAAAGCCCGGTTATTTCCCTCAGTCACTTAGAGCAAGCAAGTTCTTATTCAGAGGTCTGCACTCACAAACATCCCCCTCTAACCCCACAAAAAATACTGAAAATAACGAGTCAGTCTGGCAAGAAGTCAACCCTCATAATACAAAACAGACAGCTACGTGGCAAGCTAACACTAGAGCACTTGAACGAGTGGGGTGTAACACATGAATCCTTCTAAAGGACAGAGGAAAGGGGGAGTATCCTGCGCAAAGAGCCAGAGTTCCTGGCTTTGCTTTGCTCCCAGTTTTGTCACCAACTTGACACGTCTTTGCATTACCAACACTGCATTTTTTTTTTAACCTCAAAAGTTGCTATAAAGTCTCAAACAAAACTAGCCAAGACACTGTACTAAGAGCTATTGTGGCAAGAAAAAGTGGTATTTGTTCAGAAGCCTTTCCGGAGAGAACAAATCCTCCACGAAGTTGGAGGAGGCAGGGAAAACGGACAATACTCCAGGCTGCTGCAGTTTTGCTGCAGGCCAGCAGGAGGCAAAGCTCCCTGCCTTCAGTGTGGTGCAGGAGCACGCAAGAACCAACCTCTTCCATTTTGTCCTTTTACTCCTTACTTCTCACATCTAACACCTAGGATCACATTATCCCTCTGAGCACCTTTTGGGAACCACATTCATACTCCAGTGCAGCTGTAGCCCGTCATCAGAGGGATCCCAGGGGTGCTAAAGTGGGAATAAAGCCACCACGTAGCACATGATGTTTACAAATCTCTCCTGCAGCAAAAGGTGAGAGTTTCCTGGGTACTAAGAGCTAACTAATCTCTCTGGAGCCCCTCTGTCTGCCAGCCTTTCAGGAAGCCTACCTGTTTCCCAGCTGAATACCGCTCAATGTAGTTGTTCCATCTCTGCTCACAAACAACCTCAGGTTACTGTCTGCAGATAGAAAAGGAAGTCAGACATCAAAATCCAGAAGTACGGACGGTTGCCAGGTGCTCCCCTCCCAGCTGCATTACACAACGTTTAGCACGAGAACAAGTGTGTTTCTGTGAATGTATGTGCATGCTTTCTGCTGTTCCCACAGTAATAGAGCCCCTGGGAACTCCTCTTCTTGCTCTGAAAGGGAGCCTCATGTACAAATCAACCACAGCATTAAGCCTCAGAAGAGTAACCGCAGAGAAATTAATTCAGTAATACTCCAGCTGCCTCTTTTAAGGCAATTCCATTGATGCAAGTTCTTGGTCAGCTTAAACATATGTGAACAGATGAGATGTGAGGCCTCATGTTGCTTTGGTAGGCTAATCACTGGAGGAGAAATTCAGCCTGTTCTGCTGGTGAGAGGTGGCTGCATTCAGCCTGGTTTGAACCCATGCTGAGTGAGGTGCATATTCCCATATATATGGTAAGAGTGTTGCCACGTGCAATGATTCAAGGTGACTAACAGGAACGTAGACAAGCATGAACAACAAGCTAGGCTCAAGTTTAAAACTTATCAAAAAGCCTCAACTGGATGAAAAAGACTGATTTCTAGGCTAAACCGAAAAATCAGAACAAATGCAATGATATTATTAGTTTGTTGGGGTTTTTTTAACAGATGCTGTGACTGCAATGGAGAAAACCCCTTCTTACGCTCTTGGACAGAGTTGATCACCAGCATGCTGTGACTCACCTTTCTTCCCACATTTTTTTGCAGAGATGCACTGTTTCCCCTCCAGCTGTGCTCACCTACTTTAATAAACACCCTTGGGCTGACCCTGGACGAAGGCCACTAGAGCAGTACAGGCAGCTGATGTAACTGATTTCCACTGCACTGAAAAATCAGTATTTTCCTCCCTCTCATTCTGCATGTGTGAGCTACTGTTCAACCTCTGTTGTAGTGTGTAGAACAGCAGCAAGCGCTATTTGCTAATGGATGTGCAGCTCCCAAATCCACATGGTTTGTTTACCTATCACAGAAAGACCTAGCAAGTGCTGAAAGCAAATTGCTGTCAAAAGCAGAAGAGAATCCATGGCAGAGCAGATCTGACTGTAAAAGCTTGGCAGCCTTGCTAAAGGAACAGCCAAGACCCTTTGAGACTCCTCCTCTCACCTTCAGTATTGCTGACATCTGTGAAGTCCTGACTCTGCATTATTTTCTCCACTATATCATCAGCATCGATCCTGGTGTCATCCACTCGGGTTGGGTGACTCTCCACTGAATCCTTTTTCCTCCTGAGAGAAAATAAAAGGGAAAACTTACTCAGCTTTTCAAGACACAGACTTTCATACACTCTCCTGCTTCTATTGGCAATAGCCTCCTTCTCAGTGGCTACAGTCTGATCTGCCACTGCATGAAGACAAAGGAGTAGACTCTGTCTTGCCTTCCCAGAGAAGGCACTTTGCTCTCCAGTTACTTACCGGGAGGGTCTATCCAGCAGAATGGCTGGTCTGGGGGGGCGAGGTGGCTTCTCAAGTTTGTGGTCCCGCTCTCCCTCAGGACACTCCACCGTCATACTCAGGCCTCCAGATGCACTGCTGCTGGTGGAGGTATTCCTGCGATGGGTCAAGTCAGACATACTAGAAGAACGGGAGTGCTCCGTGCTGTAACCTGCAAATATAGAGTGATTACAAATCAGATCTTTTTTCCTGGCATCACAGTTAGCAGGCAGGGCAGCTTCAGACCAGCATTTCTGTTCCCATATACAGAGGTTTAGACATACATCTATGAGCTCATCTGCAGACTAAACAGGAGACTCTGATATTACAGAACAGGGTGAGAGAGATTGCTGCAAATCACTCTCAGAAGGGCTTGTTGCAGGAAAGAAAAAGGGACGGGGCCGGTGCTGACGGAGCCGTGCAGGTCAATGGTTACCGGAGATCTTGGACTGCTGGCTGGCGTAGCTGGAGTTCCGCGAGTGCCCCGAGTGGAAAACTTCCTCCGGGCTGGACAGGTTCTGGTCCGGTTCTTCTGGAACACCTGCCAAGGAACAAGAGGGCACTCCACTTACACCATAACCAAGCCAGCACATTGCCTGCTGATCACCTTGGACCGGAGGCTGATCTCGGGATGTTAGATCAAGGAAAGGCCAAGTTTGTTGGCAGAGCACTGCTGTACAGGCTAGCACAGAGCTTAGAAGCAACTGGGGAGAAGGGAAAACAGTGAGCTTCTCTGTCAAGCTTATGACTAATTCTAACATTCTAACATTCAGCACCCGAATTCACAAGCATCTCTGAGGGCTTGAAGGACCTAGGAGGATAGGTAGTATCTGAAGCTACCCATAGTTAAAAGCATTAAGCTAAGACCAAGAAAGCATGAAATGGCCACCAGCAGTGAAGTATTAAAGTCCCAATTTGGGTGCTTCTCCTGTTACTACCTTTCCCCTTCTATTACTTGTGAGAGAGCCCATGCCATTTAAATCACACCTGAATTCAATACAGAAACCTCTGCATAACCTCTGCTCCTTGGTTATTGCCTCTGCTTGTCTCTCTTGGATCAAGCTTATCCAAAAGTGCACAAGTGTAATGTATTAGCCACCTTTTTAAGAACTGCACTTGCCCACTGTGCTAAGTTACTGAGGTGATGAGACTAGAGTGCTATTTTGGTGCAGTGTATCTGCCTGCACACACACATTTGGAGTGTGCTGGAAAGGAAAAAAGGCTACGGGAAAATGCATTGCCCTTGAAAACGGGCTTATACAGAGCCAAAGAACTCTGCGTCAGCAGCTGGAACAAGGCCATTAGACCTCAAACCAACCTCTAAAACCTTCAGAGGAACTTTTCTGTAAGATAAGTCTGAGCAACAGAACAGCTGAGTGAAGAACAATGTTAAGTATCATTGAACACAATGGAAAGCAAGGATGACTGCGATACATGAATTATTAAATCCCCAGCAGAAAGAAAAAAGAAATGCACTTAAGAGGTGGTTTTGGTTTTCTTAATTTTCTTAATGAGCAGAGGGGTGAGGATGGGTGCAGGAAGACATGAAAAATTAAAGAATTTCTGCGCATGCAACTGCTGGGAAAAGCAAAAATATCCCGGCACAGACAAGCATTGCAGGGCTCCAGGACAGGCACTCGTACCTGAGCTAAGAATGGCAGCTCTTGGCTTGGTCTGACGCAGAGAGCCAATGGTGGCCGAGCTGCTGCTGCTTGTGGTTCCCTCGCCCTTACAGGTCAGCTGCAGGGTAGAGTCCTGCCCTGGTATGGTGATGGATTTGGCGGTGGAAGGAGGCCTGAAATCAGAGAAGAAGAAAGTTACAAACTGCCAGGTAGGCACTGGGAATCACCCCATGATACCAGGAATTCCCACCCTGCTCTGTCAAGAGGGTCGCCCCTGCCTGGCCCTACCCTTCATGGTGGGGGGAAGCTGGCAGCCCTCTGTGACCAGCAGCACAGTGTGACACTGGATATTGTTTTCCTACATGCAAGACTCAGGTCTTCCCTACCTTGTGCTGCATCTGGACTGCATTACAAGGAAATGCAAGTTTCTGAGCTAAACTAAAGCAAAAGGGGACCATGCAATCATTTATATAGGACAACAGGCTTGGAGCCTGCACTAACCTCCAGAAGACCATCCAGAACTGCCCTTTTCCCCCAACATACGTCCAGTGGCCAGTTGGCTTCACAAACAGGAACCAGTTTGCTGGTGTCCAGCTCTCAATTCCAGCTCCCTTTCACACCACCTTTCTGACTCAGGTCAGAAAGAAAGCTTTTATCTGAACAATCTCATGCCTCTAGGAGAGTACTTTCATAGCGATCAAATAACCTTTCCATTTTTAAGCTGACGATTAAACTCCTTTTCAGTGAGACCACAGTGTTTTTCCAGCTGTCAAAATTATTTTTCTGGTTATCCTGTGTGCTCTCAACATCCCTTTGTAAATGCTGACTGCAGGACAGAGCTGCAAGTGCCCAGAGCCCCCTCCCTTCCTCCAGAAGTGTTTTTGGGTGGAAGCCATGGCATGTGCAGTGTGGCAAAGTGAATATTCCTGTTGGAGCCCTAAACTGGAACTAATGGATCATATTATGCTTTTTAAGTGAGGAGTGAGAAAGAAAAACTTTTATTTGTCTCACTTGGAGCTCTGAGGGAAGATGCTACATGAGAGGACCTTTGTATTGTTTTGGGAGAAAGAATAAAGCACTAAGAATATTTTACATGGGCAGCCAAACGGCTACAAAGGTTTCAGGAAACCCACAGCAAGCCTTCAACCAGGAAAAAACCCTCCCTAATCACATTATCAGTGATTTACATGCACCCGGGTACTTTGGGGACTTTGCTGTGCAGGTTAACGAGGCCTTTACAGCCTTAATCAAGGCAACTGCTCCTGCAGCAGCTGTCAGCTCAGGCAAACAGCCTGCTCTGCCCTCCTGCACGACACCCAGGAGGAGACGGTTCACCTGAGTGCTGCAGAAAGTCAGCGCTCTGAAGCGATTTCCCAGCACAGTTTAATTCCTACCTAATCCCCTAATGAGTGCCATTTCTCAAAAGCTCTACTGACCAAGGACAATTCTACATGCCAAGCTTCTATTTTCAGACATTTGCACATCATCAACATATAAGGAAAAAAAAACGGGAATGACTGCAGAAATCCTTTAAGAAAATCAGGAGGCCTGACTTTCAGACTGACCCTACTTATATTAAATGGAAATATAAATTCAGTTTTGTATCATTTTCAGGACTTGCTTCCACAGTGAAGGAGCAACAGGTATTTTTGTCAGACATGTTACTGCCAGACATCCTAGTACTCCAGATTTAAAACATCTGTTACTGTTACAAAGTTATGGTTTAAGATATCCAAAACTTCTTCATTACATGTCCTTCTGAAGGAGAATTTTTTCAGAATCAAATGACACTGCATTTAGGGTATGAAAGTCTCAGAAAACGCTGCAGCACTGTGAAAAGCCATTCATAAAATAAACCAACCAAAAGTTACTCAGCATTGTATAACAAGAACGCAAGCTCATTTACACACTTTAAGCTAGCTTCTAAAATGAGACCTTTCAGCCCAGAATACCATGGCTGGAAGAGATGGCCTCAAGGTAAAGCTTTCTTCTCTCATACTGCTGGGAGTCAACACACAATATTTACATCAGCACACGGCAGCCCTGCACGGTCACACACCTCACAGCGCACCACAGCCGCCTGGCTCGGGCCGCAGAGTCTTGCACCACCACACTGCAGCATGTACGTACATGTTGCCGGTGTATTTATTAGTTGATCCCCCAACAATTCTTTAAGCAACAAAGCTGCTTCACAGCTTAACTGTACTTATTCTTTCCTATCACGATGCAAAAATAAGTACATGATTGCAATTTCTTTGCCAATTAATACAAATTGTAAGCCTTGTAGAAGAAAAGGAGAATTAAAATTAGTCAGCTTTGCAGTATTTTTGTTGCTGTTTCAATTCAAGATCTTTCTCCTGCATGGTATGAGCTGAAGCACATTGCCAAGACTTTTCTTCATTGACCTTTCCCTGCTCAGGTCAGTGAAACCAACCCCAGAGCTATGAGAAATTCCACCCTTCACGCAAAACATGAAGTTTGTTGTCAACGTCCATTAGTTTCCAAAACCCAGCTGACACCAGCAGGGAAAGTCCTGGCGCAACCAGTAACCAAGCTGGGAAAGCCAGAGCAGAGCACAAATCAACCAACAGCACAGGCTGGCTTAGCTATTCTGGCTGATTCCACAACCTGGACCACCAGTTTCCAACCTTCTCCTGTACTTCCCAATAACAAGGCCATCTTTTCCCACTCCCCATCAATTTCAGTCTCCAACAGAGAACTGTGAAAGAACCAGGTGTCCTGGTCTGCCCAGAACGGGGCAAGGATGCAGAAACTCACGTTTTGAAGCAGGGGTCCCCCGAGAGCAGGGACATTCCAATGGTGACCTGGAGAGGGGGGACAAGGCACATCGTTAGCCATCCTGCAGTGAGCTCCTCACTTAACAACAGCCAGGAGACCAAGGACTAGGTGTAAAGATTAGCAAGACCTAGCTCCTTTCCAAAGGAAATCAACTTCAGGGATTTAGCAAGGTATTTCCCTCCCTGCCCCAGATCACTGGCATCAGTAACTCCAAGTGGCAGTGACTCAGCAGGAGGACACCAGCCCTGACAATGCACTTAGAAACCCTTTCCCCTCTCCTCTTCATGGTCTCTTTGATGACAAAGAACACCATCAAGGGTCGTTGCTTGGCCAAAATATCAAAGGGCAACTCTGACAATGGGAAGCTTCCCAAGTCAGACTAGCAGCAGCAAAGCAAAATCCTGTCTCTGTACATAACAGGAGCTTCTCTCAGGCCTGACCCTGCACTCCGGCTGTGATCTTTCTGAATTCCATAGTAGGATTTCCACTGTGGCAGTAGTAGCTGCTGTACCTTTAGGATGGAGTTGTCCTGCCGGGTGTTCTTAGTATCATATCCTTCCAGCAAGCAGCAACGGACAGTGGATCCAGAGCCCGCAAATTCTGCCAGATTTAGATCAGCAAAGCCCAGCTGTAGCCAACAAAACAATAGAGGGGAAGGGGAAAGAACAAAAATTACTCAATAAAGGGATACGTGGTGTCACACAGACCAAAGGAGGAGAGCGCATCTGTGAGCAAGGGCAGGAATTGAGCCGGTACACACGGAGGGGTGGCTGTGAGGATCTCCTACTCTCGAGGATGGGCAGGGTCACATTCCTCATTCCAAGCCAGGTGGGCACTCAGAGGCCTTCAGGAAGCAGCCCTGCTTGGAGGGAGGACGCGCAGCAGTGGTGCTGGCCAGGACAGGGTTAACCAGCCCACAGCCATTGCATAACCAAGGACATGGAAGGCTCTAGGTCAACGATGTGGAAAAAACAGAATCGCACACACACAAACATAATAAGGCACCCTTTGTATCGGGCCATCCCAGAATGCAGTGGAGCATGTGAACCAGGAGATGAAAGGATATTGTTACAGAGGAAAGTGACACCGTCCCGAAAAACAAAACCGAGACTTTCAGCACACCAAGCCATGCAGCAGAGCATGTGGCTTCTTCCCACAGCCGCTGGGCTGGGGAACTCCTGGAGCAAAGTTTCCTCAACACCTCCAAGGTTTATCTAGAAGTGGTATGTTTGGCAGCCAGAAAGGAAGAGAAATATTTGGAAAGATTTAGTTGTGAGCTCTCTAAACCTTCTCTAACAAAGGAGAAGCAGATAGGAAAGGTGACAGGCAAATTCAAAGAGGGTACTGATGCCTCTAGAGTAAAGACAAACACAATGAAGAGTGTTTTTGTTTTTCTGCTCCAATTCCTGGTGTAAGAATACAGTGTTTCAAAGGAAAAGTTACAGCTTCTCTTACGCAGAGCTTTAGCAATACGAGTCAGTCATGTCTCAGCTAATCTGATCAGGAAGAGATGCTGTACCCCGTGTTTGGCCAAACCATCCAAGCGTAGACAGTTTGCGTCACTTCAACGCAAACACGAGCTTCCACGAGAACATGGAGAGAAGGTGGAGAAGCAGCAGGGCAGACGTGGCTGTAACTCTGCACTGAAGTACGTTTCTCCTGCCCTGGTGTTGACAGCCAGATGACACAGCTGAACTGGAAGCCTTAAACAGTAGCACCATCCTAAAGAAATGTGGTGCTCTGTCAACGGTAGAAGCTGACAGGAGTCACAGCCACAGTCACTGCCATGTGAACCCTGGCTCTCCCTGTTCCCAATCAAAAGTCTAAGCCCCAGCCTGCACAAGATATATGATTCAGGGGAAGACACCAGCAAGATCAGCATAGCCACTTCCTCCATCCCATTCTCAAAGGGGAACAAGAACTGATGGTAAAGGAAAAAAAAAAGTGTGGGATAGAGCAGGAACCTTTCTTCAAAAAAAGGAAGAAAAAAAGTCACCTAACTTTCCTCCCTTCATAAGAATTCCCTTAATGCAAGTGTTTCTCCAGCCCTTGCTGTACACATTCCTCTTCTCTTCTAGCCCAAGAATATTCCCTGATAAGGAAACAAACCTGAATTTTTATATCTTTGAGATAAACGGGACAGGAGAAAGCCTCAGGGGGAGCTGCGATCCATCACTATGACAAAACCAGAGGACAGAGGAGAGATGGCACAACCACACCAGCAGAACGACATGGCATGGGAGTGGCCCAGACCCAGACACCTCTTCCTCCACTGACTTCCCTGAGATTGACGTTGGAGGACAGTGTGGGAGAACCCTCCAGCGCCCATACGGTGTGCTGAGGTCAGAAGCTCTTCTCAGGAAGCAGACTCCCAGTATATAGAGGAAGGATCCCTTAACAAAAGGATGTTTTCAGATGTAACCTTTCAGAATAGTTTCCTCAGTTTTCCAGCCAGCTGATGGTGTTTCTTCCAGCTCAGGGAATTGAGTTTCCGCTTTATCAGTCTTTCCTGTTGGCTTCCACTCTATAACCCCTGACACTGAAGTGACATTAACGTCAAACCAAAAGGTGCGCGAGTCAATGGAAACTCTGTCTTGAGCACAAACAGCTCCATCACCCT
>NW_010185388.1:0-6913 GCF_000695765.1 Mesitornis unicolor | reverse complement strand
GCTGAAGGGGGGACCAGGTAAAGAGGGCATTCACAAGCTGCATTTTCCTCTACATCTGCTGCCATGATTGGAGGATTTTTCAGCTGAATGAATATAGTTTAAAAAGGTGAGGACTCATTGTTTAGAATGGAAAAAGAGTTTCATGAACATACACCACAGACTTCTGCTAGAAATGGTAGGAAATAAGTCACTTCTGCCACAAGGATCTGTCTGGGACAAGCTTGGTCCACAGGGCAAGACTGCAAGGCTGAATCACCCTGACTGGTGCGACATCCCTCGTCTTGGAGCTGCTGAAATGCAACTGGAGACCAAGTAAAGGGGAAGTAGATTAGAACACGGCCTGAATAAGAGCCCAGGTTAACTCCATCAGGGAGACATGCCTTCAGGCTTCCTTTAATGCAGCATTTCCTGGGGGAATGCAGCAAGTACTGCGGGAAGCTTGAAGATGGACACTGCGGGAGGAGCAAGCTGATGCATTTACCTCGTCTTAGAGATACGTCTCTTCCTCCAGCTATGCTACTCTCTCTGGACAGGCAGCTCTGCAGAATGGAGGAATAACCTCCCCTCAGTGTGAATTTAGTGAAAGAGAAATTGATATCCCTAGAGACCATGCCCTAATTAGCAACAAAAAAGGAACGGTGTGGGCAGACATGTTGCCCACACAGCGAGTGTGGTTCACACTTCAAAGCCAGGTGCCTTTGTGGTCTCAGGAAGGGTACTGATCAGAAGAAATCCTTATAAGGTCGTGCGTGACCTGAACATGTGTGTATTAGAAACTAGCAGCAGTGACTCATTTTCAAACAAACGTGGTTTTAGGCTCTGCGCAAGCTCAGCTTCTAAGCCAACATTGTCTCTTGATCCAGCACACAGAGGAGAAAAGGGTGGCCCATTGTCTCTCCCATAGCACAAGGCGAGAAAACAGGGAGGAACAACCAAAACTAACATTTCTGCTGAGCAGTTTGGGTTCTTGTCTCAGTGTCTCTTGTGCTTCGGAAGGCAGTGATTTCTGCTGTAGGTTTCTGCCTGCACTCATGAGGCAGTGAGGTGCCTACTCCAGCCATAGCCAGCTGCTGTGTTCTGGAGAACAGCACTGGAGTCTGTGTTTCTTTATTAGCAAGACGTTGCCAGAAGCCAGAGAGTTCACATCTGACTCAGAACTTCCCCAAAGTTTGAGGACATGCAGATCATCTTCCCAACCCCCTTCTCAAATCCACATCCAGTGCAATCTGGATCCTGTCCCAGCAAGTCAATTTTTTTGGGAAATCACTTAACTCAGGATTAAACTAAGAACTAATGACTGTCTCTGCAGATTGCTTCAGGCAGCAGACACTGGTTTCTAACTGGTGTAAGGCACTAACAGAAAACAAAACCATCATCACTCTGCCACATTTGCCCTTTCTGTGCTCTTACCTTTGAGTAGGTTTTTCCGCCCTTCAGCTCCTATAACGGGAGACAAAACAAACAGGAAAAGCAGCTATTATATGTGCTGGGGAAACAGGGGGAAAGTCATTACTCAGCCCTGGAATTTGCTCTCAGGATTTCACAAACCTCTGTCTCTCAAGGGTTACCACCACCCTGGTTGCTCCCACCCTCTGTCAAGCACCCTTGCTGGAGAGAGAAGCCCCGTTCAAGTCACATCCTGACCCAAACAATCCTTCGTTTCCACCACTGTCCATGCATTTCTTCTTACTGCCAAAAAAGCAGCCAGTAAACACCACCGGTACAGTGGTGGTACTGCCTGCCAGAAGCAGAAGCTGGATGCTCACCTTACGGACAGATACTCGGCAGATGCAGGGGTCCAGGAGTCCCGTGGCTGGGTTGGCACTCATTTTACACACGAAGGTGAATTTCTTTTTCCAGCGGACACAGTTCTCCTGAACTTCCTCTCTATGAAAAAAAAAGAAAAGAAAAATTCTTCAAATAAAGTACAAAACTGTATCAATCCCAGCTACAAAGTATCTTTTTAAATGACTGTTGACCCGGCCTGCAAAGATCCTCTACGACACGGCTTGGTCCACACCTGCTGAAATTGCACCACACAAAGGCCTTACATTAGCATCAAGCTTTTCACTAGTCAAGGTACAGGTAAAATCCACCTAGGTTACAGGGAAGACTATCATCCCATCAACGCAGTTTGCCTTTAAAACTCTCACAAGCTCTCCGACATTTCCTGCTTAGCCGGTTTAGCACATTCACCATCCGGCCTGGACAGATCCAGCCTCTGTAACCGAACTGGGCTGAAGGTTCGTAAGCTTATTTTCCTACAGTGTGCCTGTTTTGTATGGCCTCTGTACAGCAAACGTGCTATGTGCCCTGGACTGTCTGTCCTTCCCAGGCAGCCACTCTGCTTCTTACGCTGGGACTAAGCCAGTGAGAGTGGCCAGCTCAAAGGAAGACAAAAATGCAACTGGAAACACTCCTTGGTGTGCACAGACAGGACAATGCCAAGCAAACCCTGTGCTTCAAGCCATGGAGGGAGTTTCAAACCATTAAGCAGTCTCAGCCAGTGAGGAGGTGGTTCTGCTTGCACAGCTACTGAGCAGCCTACTCTGATCCTCAGGGCAGTGGAGAAGTCCACTGGAGGAGCCTTCCCGAGCACAGGAATCTGTTCAGGTGTAGTTTTGGCTTGTGCAGAGCCCTCGGGGGAAGCTGGATTTCACCCTTCAAAGGAGACAGGTTCACAGGAGCCTGGAAATGACATGTGGGGGCCCTTCCACAAGGCTCTGGTTCCCCACTGAGCCTCTGCAGGGCCTGATCCGTTTATGGCTCAGCACTTGTCTCTCAGCCAATTAAGTTCTCAAAGTAATGAGGCCAGAGGGAGGGAAGGGAAGGCACTTTTGACAGCTATGAGTTTGCAAGTTTGCATTTCACTCTTATCTCTCCTCTTCGAACAGGACAAAGGGGCAAGGGCACCCGATAAAGTGTTTGCTTTAGGGAGGCTTCCCACCATCTGACCCGGGCACAGTGCGAGCCAAAGGGATCGGTGGCAAAGGGGAGAACGATCATCAGTCCTGGTACCGCCTTGAGTCTCCTCTGGGGAAGAGGGGCAGAAGCCAGCACACAGCCCAGCAAGCCCTTCTGTAACCCCAGTATCCAACGGAACAGATACCAGGGACTGGATCCTGACCCAGGAGGTCCCCTCTAGTCCTCTGAGCTACTCCGTGGGACCCAAATGTGCTGGCCAAGGCAAACACAGAGAACAGCAAAGGAGTAGTTGACAAGTAACTGAAACCCATAATCCTCTGTAATGCAGAGAAGGGCTGATCATCCCTGTTTAAAACGTGGGAAAACAGAAGGCAGCAAATCCTTCAAGGCAGTGAACTTAAACTCCTTCCAGACAGGACCAATGCTAGGCATTGAAGTCATTGAAAAGTGAGACATCTAAGTGCCGAAAATACCTTTGAATCTAGGATTAATTCAAGATGAGATCTGGTTCTCATTGCTCTGCTCAACTCACCCCAGCTCCTTCAGACAGGGGAAGAAACACTTCCAGAGGGATTAAAAAGACTTTGCCCATAATAAAATATTCACCGAGCCAGCCAAGTCAGACAAGTTAAATTTCAGATGGGAGGCATCTTAAACCTGACTTAATCATAGGTATCTTGAATAACCCAAAGGAAGGAAAACTCAGATACAGATGAAAAAAGGAATTCAACAGAACAGAAAAATGCTTGCAAACACATGTGCTTAGGAAACACAAGGAAAGTACACGGGATGCAGAAAACACCAAATATTTTAGGACTGTTAGTCGTCTTTAAAAAGGAACTGCTGGTTTCTAGAGCAAGGTTAATCCTAGTTCTGCTAAGGACACCAGAGCTTCCAGCTGAATCCTAGGAGACAGCTACAAGTGAACGGTCCTCAGCTCAGACGGGTCCAACAGCCCAGTGCTGCAAACCTCGGCCACAGGCGCGGCTCAGAGCTCCAACTCCTGTCACAAGCTGATATTTAAGTGACTAAGCCCCAGCTCCCTGGTGCCCATCACATGTGCCCGGCTCCCCGCAGCTGCTTCATCAGTGGGATCGGCAAGGACTGCTCCAGCACCCGAGTTTCCTTACTCATGAGTTCTCGCTCATATTACAATGTGCCATGATTAAGCATCTGCTGGATGCTGCTAAGTTCAATGAAGGCTAATTACTTCAAACCGGGGAAAAAGTACTGATTAGTAATAGAGCTCCTTCACAGCTAATTTGCTGTTAGCATAAGCTCTAACAGACATTCTGCTTCTTATTAAGGATGTATGTTGGCTTTCCAGAACTGCTGTAGATACCACACAGTGCAAGGGATTAGGAAAAGGATTTGGGAGGGGTTATGTTACCCACAGCACCGCGAACACGAACCCGAGCTGCAGGTGCACACTTAGCTTGGGGCTTTTTATGTCTTCGGAACAGTCTGCACAGGGCAGAAAGGAGTTCACAAGATAAAATTCAGAGCTGCTTTCCTGTCACAAGTTTCAAAATAATTCAGCAATTACTTTCAACTTTCTTTTTTACTTTAAAGAGTGGCTTTTAAGGGTGGGAACGGAGTCTCTACTATTAGACAAGCGAGTAACCGCACTATTGTTTCAAGCCGAACCAAAAAAATCAGTTCCAGATTTCCAGAAGATGGCATGTGGGGAAGCGATGGGCTTTGTCCATCCGCCTCCCACCAAGCTATCGTTAGGCTGCTAATTAGAGAACACTGAAATAGGGAAAAAAGCAGACTCAGATGAGGAGCAGTTTTGTACTCAGCCCTAGAATATTCTGTGATGTACAATTAGGAACCACCACACAGAAACCAAAAGCACACAGGCAGCGTGGTGAGGGCTGCACCGAGAGAGGCGTTTCCTTCCATCCTAATCACAAGGCACCTAAAAGCAAAGCAGAAACTAGCAGCTTAAAACCAGAAGTGTCTAATTTTAAGTTTTACTCTGTATTTGGAGAGCCAGAAATAGACCAGACCGCTGCCTGGTACGAGGTGTCATTGCAACGGGTCTTCAGAAGTTTTATTTTAAAAAAGCCAACTGTACCATTGTGCAGAAAGACTCCCAGAAGGTTGAATCCCTGCCAAGCTGAGCCTTGCCCTCTTCTGACTTGAGGCTTATTCAAAGCTGTGTAATTACTCTTTCAGACCTAAATATACCTCCTCAGAATAAACTGATGCAAAGCTGCGTCAGTTTTTGTGAAAATCTGAGTTCCTGGAGGCGCTTCTCGGGGTCTTCCAACCCCTGAGCTGCTCTCCTACCCCCAGCTCCTTCACCAGCCAGAAGGGGCAGCTTACAGCTCCTCCTCTCCATTCAAACCCTTGAGTGAAGGTTTACCAGAAAAAAAGATCAGCTCAAAGAGGTTTCAGCATAGCACGGTATGAATCCATGTAACAGGAACGACGCTTAGCAGTGACCCACCAGTCTATCTACGTTTACAGAAGCAGCTGTGTGCTCGGTGAAGCCACCAAGGCCTCTCTGGGTTCAGCTCTCACGCACAGCCTTACTGCAGCTCTGGAGACAGGCGGAGGAACACACGATGAACAGATTTTAGAAAAGAGATGTTTACCAACTGTGATTTTGGTGCCATGGACAGAGTAGCACTGTTACACAAAGCCACAAAGCTCGCTATGAGAGCAAGTTAGCTAAAGCAAACACTTCTAGAAAAAGGCCACGTATGTGAGCCATGCTATCTTGGGCTACTGTGGGCCTCTGTCCCAGTGGAAACCTAGCTAATGAAACACCAGAACAGAGATTAAAACTTCTATTTACAGACTCAAAGCTGAGTTGCGCCCAATGGGGTATCATACTTCACACACAACCTGCTGAAGCAGTTTTGCCTTACTGAAACATTTAGAAAAGCAGGTGTTTCACTCGTACTTTATGGCAATAGTCACAAGTAAGACAGTTAAAAGTATGAAGCATGATAAAAAGGCCAAGGGTTTACTGGGAGGACAACAACAAAATAGCTTACCAATGCCAAACGTTTCAGTGGAGCAATGTATCTCAGTCTGATGTTTCATGCACGGGAGCACATGTGAGAAAACCTCAGGCTAAATGAGGCAGTACATAGATACGCACACACAAAGAGGTTCTTATTCAGATTTCCTCCTCCTCATCTACACAAAGTGGGAGGACAAGCTTCCCTATCCACATGCTCTTGGAGATGTGGATCTGTGTCAGACCCTCCAAGCAGAACAAATCCTCCTGCCTGCTCGCAGCAGGCTGTGCTCTGCATCCTCCTCGCTGCGCGCAGGATTGCAGCATGGCTGAGGCAGCACCTCCATCTGATAAGGCACAAGAAAGATAAGACCATTTTAAAGAGGCAAAGGAGCCACGTCCCAGCTCAGATTCATTTAAGTGCGATGGACTGAAAAGCAACCCTCAAAGTGGCCCTGACACACTCCAGCAGTGAATCTTTTGGGGAGGACAGTAACACCACCTCAGCAAAGCAGGTGCAATCCCAGAGGTGGGAAAGGAAAAAAAAAATCAAGTTATTTGAGCAGATTGCATCTGAAGAGCCTCTTCTACAGCATTTCCTTACACAGCTCTGCTTTCAGCTGCTGAGACCCACCATTAGGACAACCTCATCTATTCCCCAGCACTTCTGAAGGCTGAATTAGAGCAGGATGACTGACACTCCTTTAGCTTGGCAAAGGCTGGAACAATCCTGCGTTATGGTCCAGGGAAGAGAAGTTACTATTTTAACCAGGTTATCTAGTGCAGAGCTGTAGGAGAGACCTTTGGTAAGGGCAAGGAAAAGTCCCTGAAAAACCTGTTTCAAAGCTGATTTCCTAAGATGCCCAGGTCCGGAACCACTATTCACACCACTGTGCTCACAGCATGCCAACCTGAATACCCTCCTACAGACACAGCAGGTCCTGCTCCAAACAGAGGGCCTAATCATTGCCTATAAAGCATAGGAAATACAAAGGTGGGTGAACATATATATAT
>NW_010185387.1:0-4677 GCF_000695765.1 Mesitornis unicolor | reverse complement strand
TTCTATTTCTTCCCTTGGCAGCGGATGGAGTTCACTGGGGGGGGACTGATCCTGTGACCTAACGGGCCCACCCACCAATAAAAGCAATGTCAAGCTGGTGATGTTATTTCTGGGGGGAATGTCGACGGTTTGGGGACTCGGTCCAGGGAGGCACAGGGACGAGACAGCAAGAAAAGTGTTTATGGGTGACTGTTGCAAGAAATGGGGAATAAATCCGGTCCTGTGAGGCTGACACTGAATATGCGACAGACACAAGTTGGAGAACAAATAGTAGTTGTTTATTTACAGCAGCATTTACAGGTTCTTTTGGATTGCCGGTGATAAATTGAAAAGCTACAGGTACAGTAAAGGTTGTGCACACACAAACACCACCTCCACCTCCACCTTGCCTGCAGTAAGCCCAGACACCTGACAAAGAAGCAAGCCCGTTCAAACAAATACAGTGGAGCAAAACCAAGAATACACTCACGGCAGTCCAGAAATGCACCTGAGGAGAAACATCCAATACACTCACGGAGTATGAACCTGAGGAGGAAAATATGAAATAACTCAGGGAGTATGCATCTGAGGAGAGATGAGGTAAACGGTCATACCCACAGGGTGTCCCGAGCTGGGGGCATGGAGAGGGAGCGAATCCATCAATCTGTCCAGTCGTTGGCGTGGTTCCGAGTTCATCCTGTCCCGCTTTTTGGGCCAAAATTGAGGTGATTTTTGTAGTCCAGTTTCTACATTACATCACCGGGGCATACACGTTGGTGGGGATGACTATAGATGATCTGATCACTTATGTTAGTGTCACAAAGTCCGTTAATTCACGCCTGCATGGGTAGAGGTGATGGCTCCCACTGGGACCATGAGTCCTCCGCCTCCTCTCACACTGCTCCAGGTATCCAGATAACACCAGACATGGATCCAGTGATGGCTGCCACCTCCCCAGAGCTCAGTTTCACGCTTCCAGACATGCAGCTACGTGGTGTACATGACTTGGGCTTTGTGATTAACTTTGTTCTCTCCAAAGTGGCGTGTGCTGGGAGTACCAGGACCTGGTAGAGCTGGGGCCCATAGTGGGAGCACTGGGACTTCACTGGAGGAGCACTGAAGCCTGTGCTAGGAGTGTCCTGGAGCCTCAGGGCCCATAGTGGGAGCTTTAGGATGCATACTGGGAAGACTGGGGGTGCACTGGGAGACCTGGGGCTCATACTGGGATCATAGTCTGAGAGCTGCAGCCCAGGCTGGTACTGTACTGGAAACATTTGGGCTTGTACTGGGAGTATTTTAACTGTAGCTTACAGTGGAATCCTAGTGGGAGCACAGGTCCCTGCTGGGATCTGACTGCTGTGTCTCAGGCTGGCATCATTCTGAGTGCTGGGTCCACACTGGTAGTGTTGGGGCCATAGTTGGGTCTTACTGGAAGAGCTGTGGTGCACACTGGCATTATACTGGGAGCATTGGGCCCATACTGGGATTGTGCCTGGAGACTTGTGGCTTAGGCTGGCACCTCACTGGGAGCGCTGGTGCTGTACTGAGATCATACTCGGAGCTGTGGCCCAGACTGGCGTTGTACTGAAGCTTATACTGGAACACTGGGCCCATACTGGGATCATACTTGAAGAGCTGTGCCTCTGGCCATCATTGTACTGGGAATGCTGGATGGATTTTGGGGTAGTGGTGGACAAGCCGAGGTGGTGCTTGGTGCAGTGCTGGGGTGTACTGAACCACATGGGTGCACTCGGGGGCCAGTGGGGTCCCTATCGCCAACAGCATTAGCCACAGCCCCTCCATCGTCCCCACCAGGAGCTCCAGGTCTGGCTCCTGTCAGGGCCCTGATCCATGGCTGCCCCCAATTCCTCCGCCACTGCCCCCAATTCCCACCCAGTGCCCCATAAGTGTCCTCAAATTTGACTCCCATCTTCCTCCCATCCTCAATTTTTGCCCCATTTTCTCCTATTGTTGATATTGCCCCACTTTTTCCTGGTTTTCTCCCTGTTTTTCCCTGCTTTTGGCCCATTTGCCTCATCTCACTGCCTTATTCAGCCACTCCACTATATGTGTGCAGCACACATTCCCCCTCCCCAGTGCCCACCAGTACACACCAGTGTCCACTGGTGTCCCTGCACCCTAGTATTCGCCCCCACCTCCCAGCGTGGACCAGTGCCTCTCACTCATAATGAGTGAGACTCATTATGGTCCAGCACTGTCCTAGTGCAGCCCAGCACCTTCTCATTATGGCCCAAAGTCTTCCAGGGACTCCCAGTACACCCTAGACCCTTAGACTCCCGACTTCCAGTGTGGATCAGTGCCCTCCCCAGGACTCCCAGTATTATCCTGGCCCTCACAGTGATTCCCAGTATGACCTTAAGCCCCATCCCAGTACGTCCCATGGCCTCCCAGTACACCTCACTGCCCTCCCAGTGCCCTGCCAGGCCACCCCAGTTCCTCCATTGACGCTTTCAAGCTGGTGCCCCAGCAGAGAGCGCCCCGTCACGGAATCAGAGAGTCACAGAATGTGAGAAGTTGGAAGGGATTTCAAAAGCTCCCCCAGTGCAACCCCCCAGAGCAGGATCACCAGAGCATAGGGTGGAAGGGTGGAAGTTTCCAAGGATCACTCTCTCTGTTCCTAATTCCTCTCTCCTCTGATGTCAGCCAACAGTGAAGTCTGCCCCTTCTACCTGAACTGATCTGACAATCGTCTCCTGCTTGCTCTTCATAGGCGGCTTTGCAGTCACAAGATCTGGGCAAGCACAACAAACATTCCACCGTGCATCACACCGGCACCGTGCTCTTAGCCACGGGCACGGCGGACTGCAGGAACAGCCTCTGCCTCCCCCTAAGCAAGGAAGCACTAGGAAAGGGCAAGCAGTGCCTCTGCTGCAAGCGGCTTTGCAGCCACTCCCCTGACACCCGGTGAAAGTTATTTCAAAATTTAAGTGCCAGACTGAGAACCATTCAAGTCTCCCTGGGGAGCTGGTGTGCAGCTGATCCGAGGATATCAAGTCATATCCTAAATACATCTTTTAAGACTTAGGCAAACAGAGAAGTGACCCAAAGTGGCTGCAAACCCAACTGCTGCTTTGGCAACTCAGGTGAGGGTCACCTTAAACTGATGCACACTAGCAAGCATCAGCCCCACAAACTATGAAACCCATTTCAGAGAGGACCACTGCAACCCTCTTCACAAAGCAAGTTACTTCTCTAAGGAAATGCACCCTATTTTGACAGCAGTGTAAGCAGTATACAAAGTGAGAACACTGCAGGCGGCCTCCAAGTAAAGCAGCACTCCCGAACTACTAGAATACAGCAATTTGTCATGGTAAGAAGATATGACACAACACTCTACGTACTGGCATGAGGCAGCAACAGGCACTGTAGCTGGCTGTGACTAAGATTCAGTTACTAGCTCACAAAAAAATATGGCATTGTTACTATTTTGTGTAAACTCGAGATCCAGGAGGTTCTAACTGGAACTTACATAGGCCTGCTGGATAAAGCTGAGCCCTTTTATTCATCCGAGTCTTGGCTACACGTTCACATTTCACAGTGGCGCTGCTACACATTTAGCAACCTGAAAAACACACCACTGCCGTGTCTTTTTCACTCTCCTTTGCCTTTCCTCAATACAAGACGATTTTAAAGGTGGAAGATAGAGCAAGATTAAGACAAGAGTCAGGGAAATAATACCAGACGACCTCTAGTTTAAGTAAAGATTATTAAAAATAAATCACTGCCAGAGTTAGAGACAACTGCTCTTCCATTCATTTAATATCAAATTGCTTGTGATCTGGACTCACTACAGACTTTACTTTTCATACAGACACATTCAGAAAGGTTGACAGCCATAGCACGTGGCAGTTTAGAGGTAGCGGCATAACAAAGCAAATCGCTAGCGTTTAACACTGGGTACAAAATGGACACAGACTTTTTTTTTTTTAAAACAGTAAAAGAAATGTCCCATCACAAGTCATTGCTTGACAATAACAGAGTATTTTGTGACCAGAATTCACCTGCAGGGACTACAAACATCTTCCCCGCACTCCCAGCTAGGCTATCATTCTCAGGTCAGATATGCTTAACTGAAACATCTTTAAACCATTTAGCATTGGGTGTCTGCCACTGGCACAATGTTTAATTAACAAACAGAGGAAAGCAGCTACAGTCCATTTTACGTTCTCATGTACTAGGTCTTCTTAAGTGTTCATATACTGTCCAGCTTCTTCAGGACGAAAGGGGCTGAAAAGAGAAAATAAAGCGGCATGAACTTAACTCTGCTAAAGACAAGAAGAAGTTTGCAGTGAGCCTGCAATGAAACTGCAGCATATTTATCTAAAATATCAAGATTCTGGGTGAGATACCACCCTGTGCCTCCCAGTAGTCCCTTCTCTCCCTGTGTGATTGCTTTAACGGGTAAGGCAGCACGATTCAAGGAGGAAAACCGGGCATGCCTGCTTGTGCAGCAGGTCAGAGCCTTGGGCCTGTCTTCAACACAACCCAAACGTGACTTTTTACTTGCTAAACATAAGGGCATCCTGAACGAAAAGCTGCAAGCCTGCGGTGCAACACAGGAAAGCGCTTCCTGCAGGGCACACAGCGTGGCCCTGCTCCTGCACGCTGCACACAGACACAGAAGCCCTGCCCAAGCCCAGCACTTCAGGCGCCTCAGGTCCCCGCCGGCGCTCTGGA
>NW_010185386.1:1006-42979 GCF_000695765.1 Mesitornis unicolor | reverse complement strand
GGACTGGACCCAGCACTGAGCCCTGGGGAAGGGGAGTTTCATTTCAGCCAAAACCTTAAAGGGACAGATATCCTTATAAGGATGATTGGGAGAACATTGACATTTGACCATAGGAACTTATTCTATACTGTTCTCATATTTACTGAATTTCTAATTTGGTTAACATAAATGGAAATAGTATATACATGCGTAGCTGCAAACTCAGCATTTTAGAAATTAATTTATCCATTTGTTGATGTTTCATTTTTCTTTTACTCTGTCCAGCTTTGCGTGTGTCAGTTTATAAAAATAAGTTTTGCTTTATTTTTCAGCAACAACAAAGTCATTAGCAAGGCTTATTATATGAAGTTGTTTTCTGTCTCTGTCATTGTTAGTGACGAGGTATGAAAAATTTCCGATGAACCTAAAATGCCAAGAGCAGCAAACAGCCGAGTTAGGTTTTTTTTCAAGCTAGACTACTGTAATTCTCTCTCAACTGCTGGTTTCCCCACGGGCAAATGCAACACCTACTAGTTGTGCAAAATTCTGCCTTTTTTTTTTCTCACAGAAAGTCACACTAGCAATTCTCACTTGTACATATAATCTGCTGATTTTATCAAAGTCCACAATTTGCAAACAAATTTTTACTAGCATATGCCTGATTTCTGTTTCCAAAAATAGATAGCTGATCTTGCATTGTGAATATTCCATGTTATCCTCAGATTAGTTCTTCTCATGTTAGTCATTTTCTTTTACTCTTCCATTTGACTGCTCCATGTTTTCTCTTTTTGACTGATGAAAGATAGAAAATAGATTGAAAAGCATTGGAAGGTAATGTCCAACCTCTGGATGTGAATGGTTTTCTTCAGTCTTAGGAACGTGCAACAGTAGATTGAACAGTCATCGTAACTACAGTTTGAGATGCCTTTCAATTGTTTCTAATTACTGTCCTTCTTGGAGCTTTTTCCTACTCTAAAGGAGAAGGCAAACACCATGCCATTACTGTTTATTGAGTTAAGTATACAAACTAACATATTTACACATTTGAATAAATTGCAATTATCTCTGTTTAGTTTTAAGTGTGTGCTGAAGCTAGATAAATTTTTATTCAATATTTGCATCCTGCAGCCATGGCAGAGGCTTCCAGTTGCATGTAATATCTGAAGAAGTTTTTAATTAGTTATCTTGGGAACTGCCAGCAGAGCATTAGCTGAGCTTAGCACAGTCTAATGGTGAGAGGGGTTTTCAGCTCTTGGAGGACTGGGAAGAAGAGGCTGTGGCATAGTCTGAGTTCTGGACTGATGGTGATTGTCCATTGGCTACCCAGCTGGTTTAAAACCATCTCTGGCATGCCTACATGAATTCTACATAGAGAAAGTATGGTAGTTGAGACCATGAGCTTGAGGTATTGTTTTAGCTCAGGAACCAAAACAGGTTTGGTTGTCTTGCTCAATGATATCAAATTGTTATTGAGAACCTCACCCAAGTAGAAAACTGGACTGTGGATTATTTAAAAAAGAAGTATTTTGTGTGATTAAAAACTGTAGATGTTGATTAGTTGCTTAGATATCTATGACTGTATCCAAGACGTCATCTGTCAGGTTCCTATAGGAACACACTTTTTAAAATTGGCTTGTATAGTCTAAATTTGCAACCTTTTTCTCCTTTTAATTCAGAGGGTAAAGTACTTGCATTACTCCCAGAGGGTAAAAATCTCTGTAAAATTTGCAAACCTAAAGTAAATTCCAAGCATATGTTTTCTGAACTCATTACACCGTTCTCTGGTAACTGAGCTCTTAGCATGTTTCTTTTTCAAGCCAGACAAGTGGGACTCCATTTATAAATATTTTGTTTGAGAATGTAAATCTTGAAGATAAAACAAACCAAAACAAAACAACAAAGGAAGTGTACAGACCTGTATTGTCCCAGCTGAACTACAAAAACACTCCTTCAGATGTTTGGCTCTGGAAATGTGCCCGTTTCAGCTAATTGCCCTTTCCTTCTCCCCTGCTCTTTTCTTTCCCCCTCTCTGTCACCTTATTTAAAATCTGCAAGCCAATGATACTCAGTTTATGTAATGAGCTTCACATGCAAAAAGTAAGAATTTGCCCTTTAAGATATATAATCAATAAGATAGTACTTGGAAAATATTATTGGGGACAAAATTAATATGCTGCCTGCTTTCTGTTTGCTATTGGCAATTTGTGCCCTTTTCATTTTCACTGTGTGTCCATTTCATCATTTATGACACAAAGAGATTTTTTTCTTTAACTCTGAGGAAAAATCCCCAAACCATTGGGAGGGAGCTCATTTTGAAGTAATTGGTTAAAATCTAGTAATAAAAACAGGGAAATGGTTTTGATTTTCATTATGTTTAGGGTCATTCTCAGGTCACATTTGACACAGACTCAATGTTCATATAAATTTAATAAAATCTGTAAAGGAAATTCAAGTAACAGCTGTGAAAAGAATGTGATCAATAGGAGCCAAAATAAGTGTCACTTTGAAATTTGCCAACTGCTGATGGATAGTTAAATGAATAAAACTATAATGTCTCTACCAAGTTTTAAGAGCAGAAAGCTCTGAGAAATCAGTCACTTAAGTGACAGAAACTTTGCGTGCTAGCAAACCTGTAATAGTTATTCTGTTCATTTTATATCAGATTTCTTACTTAGAATTTAAATCATACTGTGAGTTATTTCATCACACTCCTGGTCTTTTTATAACGGCATAGTGACAAAGTTATGTTAAATAGCTCTTTTACCACAGTAACTGATTCTCAAAAAATCCTTCAAATACACTCCTTAACCTATGAACTCAAATGAGGTATTAATCTTCTCATAACACTACTCAACCTCCATCTTAAACAAAGTCCCTTAAGCATGTTTTCTACATTTCCAGGTGTCTCTGTGTTGTGGTGTGGTGGAACACAGGAATCAGAGGCCACAGCTGAGTCCCCAGCCTGGATGGCAGCAAGGAGCAGAGAGGCACAGGGGATGATGTGGTCCACCATCATTGCAGGCACAATCATGTCAGCAGAAAGGTGTTTCATATCAAACTGACTTATATGAGAAGAGAAATAAGTATGTTGGTATAATCTTTCACACAATACAACTACATTTACATCCTGATTTTTATAGGTATAAGTCTACCCGTTTAAAAATGTTACATCAGCATATTTATAATAGTAAGGTGAGATCTTCTCATCAGTTTTAGAGCTCTTCAGCTGTGGTTTAAATGTAGTAAAATATTGTAAGTCATTGAAAGCCCAGAGAAATTAAAAGAAATTTCAATGACTTTTTGTATTATGACTGAGGAGTTAAAGCTCTAGGACTGTGGTCCCTGTATAAAACCTCTGCAGATATATTGCTTAAAAATGTTTTAAATTGGTTGTAGGTGAATAGAAAACCAGAAGCAAAAAGTGATGGCAAGTGGTGGAGATATTGCTGCTGTAATAAAAAATAGCATGCACAGTAGAAAAACGATTTGAATTTAATTTCCTTATGTTTCATTCTTTATTACTTTTGTGTTTATCAGTCATTATAAGCTGCTAGATACTACTTGGAAGTTTGTTACTTGTGATTGACACTTGTCAAGATATGAAAAGGCATTCAGCTCTGGATGAGCTATCTTAAGTTCCAGTAATGTAAATGTACGTGTGTGCAAACTATGGTGACTCCAGCAGGCTTTTCTCAAAGAATCAATAATGTTACCAGAAGTACCCTCAGGGCCTCAACGCATGTTTATAATATGCATACTTTTAGCTAAGATCAGCATCAGAATTACTGGAATATGCTGCATTATATCCTCAGATAATGTAAATCAGTGTAGCTCCTCTAAAGCCAACCTAGGGAAGCTGATTTACAGCAGCAGAAGACCCAGCTTGTTGTAGGTATCCTGTTGCTTTCTACTTGTTAACCCACTGGTGTATCCTATTTTGTCTTCTTTAGCTTCAGACACATTTTTTTTTCATGGGCTGAATGCCCTTGTACCCATGAAGAGAAAAATCAGAAAACTTCTGGAGCATTTGACTGACTTCTTCACAGAGTAGAAGTTAGTAAGGCTCCGTGAGTAGCAGCCCAGTAGAAGTGTGTTGAAGAACAAAAGCCCTGAATGTGTTTCAGGAAGCACAAGCACATTGGACTAGGTCTAGACTGATCCTGTGAACTGAATGAGCACATGGATGACATTCACTGCAGTCTTGGTTTGTCAGACAGTCTTGGACTTATCTCTGACAGTTGAGTGTCCCCTGAAAGAGATCCAGTTTGCACATTGTGAGGCCAGTCTGTGAAAGAAACCAAAGCACAGGCTCGGGGGCTGAGGGCGATGTGTGCTTCCTAAGCTCTCTCATAAGTCACAGTAAAATGGCAGTGTAGACTGGCTCTAAACCCTTAGTCATTGCTTTGTTCATTTTCCTTTATTCTACCCTCCCCTTTGTTTTATTATCATGATTTAATAAAACACATTATTACTATATTTAGAATGACAGTTGACTCCATCAGGGACTTGACCCTTTCCTCTTAGAATTGTAGTATTCACCATGAAATAAGTGGAAGCTGATGGGACACTGAAAGGAACCTAATGCTACACAGAGGGACTATTTGCTGCAGGGGCTCATATCAATGTGTTTATGGCTTGACAGAATCTGTTCTTGTTACCTTATAGAGATATCAGCTATCTTTGCTCTACCATTTAAAAATGTGTTAACTGTAGTACATCTCAGATATGATGAATTTATGGATGGGTGGACTGGAATGTCTGAAATCATTCAATGAAAGTGCACTCAGCCTGACAGAAAAAGTCTTTGATAATTAGACATAATGTGTAGTCATGTCCTTATAGGCCTCTCTAATTTGTGTTTCAAGTCCTTGTAAAAAATGTCTGATGCTTAGTTGAAAAAGCTTTCTTTTTCTGCAAAGTAGATGCTGCACACAGTGTATTTTTCAAGAACCCCTACCACCTCTTAAAAGAGTATCTTAGCAGAGGAATATATTATTATGATTAAACTGCACCAACAGTGATGGCTGGGGACTGTGTACAGCTATTTGAAGTACCTTTAAAGATGCTAGCCTGGAGTTAAGAAGAAGAACGATGACACATATTCATCTGGGCAAACCTTGTAGTCATTTACGCAGCTACTTCAGAGAGTTTGAAAGTTCGTAACAGTCTTGACACTGCTGTGGTCAATAATGCTAGCATTAATAGCAGCACCATTATTTGTGATATCTTAATCACCTTAACCTGCCCCACTTGGCCTGTGCCTGTATGGCTTGGAGTGGATATGTGATACAGTTTATTCTATGTCCAAGTCTTGCCTCAGTATCTTATCTAAACATTGCACTGAAAACATAGAGACAGCCTTGTTCTTGGACTTGTGGGACCTATCGCCATGCCTGAGCCTGTGGTTGAAGCTATCTTGCTCCTGAAAACTGACTGCAGCTTGTCCATAACCTGTGTCTCTTTGACTGTAGAAAAAAAAAGAGAAAATCAACAACACTTTTAATGTAATTTTACAGTTTCAACCCGTTATTATTAAGTGATGCCTCATTACCAGTTTTACTTTTTAAAACTTAGTGTGCTCATCAACCACTCATTTAATGTTCTCTGGAGACCAACAAGGTAGTACCACTTGTGGCTTCTGTTGTGCTGTACTCTTCTGAAGTTATGCCATGGCAGAACTTCTTAAAAGTCTCAAAAGTATGCAATATATGGGTTAAGTGACTGCACAATAGTTAATTCTAAGAGAAAATAAACTGTTTTTATCTGCACTCAAATGTATTAGAAGAAAGATCAAAGAAGAGATGGACTGAATTAGTTTTTACATATCAATAGATATCAGCTAATAACATTTTTCTCCAGCCTATTTTCCTATTGAATTCAATGTCAATGGGATCAGGATTTGGCTCAGTTTCCCTCTTTAATCTATTCATTGCAAACCATACAGATGACAAAGGAATTTGCATGTCCATGCACAGTAGCCCATATTATGGTAGAGAACTGAATGATTGTAGACTATTGGTTAGATGTGCAAGATCATGCCAAACTCAAAGTGAAAATGTAACTGAGAACACTGTGAACAGGAGTTTTAAACGGTTAGCTCACAATGTGCTTTTATCTTCTGAGTTCAATTGTATGGTGGTTTGAGATGTCATAGATAAATATTAAGTTCAGTTGAAAGAAAATATTTAGCTCTTTATACAGGCATAAATATGTATTTTATAAAAACAAAATATTTTTTTCCTCTTTGATCTTCTGACAATTATCCGGGAAGGTTCTGAGAATTTCCTATGAAGCAGCACTTTGCGTAGGCCCTGACGTTGTAAAGCATTCAAGTGTTTTGTTGCACAGAAGCTTTCAGAGAAAATTTGAGACTATTGGGACTGTGGTCAAAGAGTGAGATAATAAGACAGATTTTTCATTTTGTAACCTGGATACAAAAACTGTAGTGCTAGAACTTACACCTATACATAGTTGTTTAAAGTTCATAAAAAGTATGATCCAAAGACCAGGAAATAAGTGGGCAAATGTCCACATGGTCTTGCCTGAGAGATGGTGGTCTCAATGAGGCTTGTAAATCTAATTATAGTTTAAGTAACTACTTGGAGCTGATATTGGAGTCCGCATGTTTTATAATACAAGCATTTGTAAATAATAAATGTTTTAGGTCCTATCAGGTTTAGATTTATCACTAGTCCCATTGTCTGCAGTGTAGGCTGTTGAGGGAATTGGTAGAGCTATATTATTAGTGGTGCTACATATTGAGTGTCTTTCCAAAGCCTTCTTTTATCGCACTTTGAAAACCATTCCCTAATTTAACAAAGATACTACCAGTGCTCTTTTATTCTGTTCAATTATATGAACACTTTTTTTTCCTCCTTTTTTTTTTTTTCCAAGGGGGTTAATCTTCAGGGATGAAACAGATTACCAGCTTTTGAACCAATTTAAGTAGAATCTCCAGAAACAAAGCCAGGACAAATAATTATTGGCAGTTCACAGAAGGTATTCTGTGCCCACAGCTCTGCAGGATACCGTTAAAGTCAGTTCACTTGTCTTAATGGGAAACACCTGTGGTCTGGAACACAAGAAGAAAAATCAAACTAACCACGCCAGAAACATTAAAAATAAATTCTGAAAACAAAATCTTCCCTCATGTCCCTCCCCTCTTCCTTTTTTCATCTGCACCCTCCAGTCTCAGGACTGTCTCTCTTATCCCTCCTTTCTTTTAAAACAGATATGAAAGCCTGTCTTCAAAATTATATCCTATCACAAACACCGAAGGATACCAAGCAATTTCAGTTGCAATATTAAATCAGAAGTGATCTTACTACAGACAAAAACATGCTTAATAAAGGCTCAGTTGGAGAACTTCTTTTAACTAGCTATTAAATTCAGTGCAAACCATCTGAAAATGTTTACCATAAGTAATGACTTATAACATTTAAAATATATTAATCTCTAAAATTCAAAGATTTTTTGCGTTTCTGTTGCTTTCTCAAAATATATCCTGGACGATGCACTTCTCTAGACATTTTAAAGGACTACTGAAATTCTAATGGAGCAAGAAATACGTCCTGGGTGTTCACATACAGCACAAATTTATTCAACTTTCATAATTTCATTTGGAAAATCCAACTAGATAACAATAATATTTAAGTGTAAATGTAAAATCTAGTCACTGGATTGAAAAATAATTCACAGTCTGAAGTGGTCTGCAGCCTTGCTAGCACTGCAAGTCACAGAAAGTCATATTTTGATTTAGAAATGCTAGCAGAAATTCAGGAACAAATTTCAATCAAGGTAATCTCTGGTGAAAAATGAACATGTAGGGTTTTGATCTATATTATTAATGTGTACTTCCACAGTTTTGGTCTTTCCCTTCTCTCCATTACTTATCATATAAGTAATTATATGATTATATGATTATACTTACTTTTTTAACAGAAATATCAAAAAGAGGAAATCACAGAGAAAATAATCTGGTTTTAAACATTTGCAGTTAAAAAGAAGAGGCTACGACATGGCAAGATGTTGAAAGAAGGTAATTCCTGAATCCAAAATTTTTAGAGGTCTAAAAATACACCAGACTGTGAGAACTAACACCTACTTTTGCAATGTTGTACAAGTTTAAAAATGTTACAGCACATAAAAATACTTTTTTCTGCCTTAAAAATTGGTAGTTGTGTTAGCTTCAGAGTCAAGCTACTGTGGTAACCTGAATATTTTGAATATGCATTCACTGTATAAAAATAATATGAAAACTGGCTTTCATCTGACTTTTCATACATCCAGGAAACAGATTTATTCCACTTTTTGAAATACTAAAAGGAAATAGCTCTGACTTCAGAAATGCTTTTAATCAATCTTTCCATATCCAAGGTGAATGTGTCATCGTATGCTGATGATAGCCTACAAAAAAAAATAAATCTGGAAAATAGCCAACACAACAGTGGCATGAAAAACTAATTTCTAAATACATAAAGATGCCCAATTTTCAAAGGATACAGTGATCCCTGAAGGTATCCTGTGCAGCCTGAATGCCTTGTAGTCAAAGGAGTTTCCTTTTTTGTATTGAATACTGTACCTCATTGTTGAAAGGGTTTTCCTTTGATTATAGGGACACAAACAAAGAAAGCCCTGTTCCGCGTTGTTCTTTGACACAGCTTTAAGCTTTGTTAGGTCAGAAAGCAGGCGACTACCTTGCTGAGTAGTTCATTGTCTGCTATACCCCTTTCCTGTCCAGAGAGCTGAGGCGATGATGTTCTAGGTTACCCAACACTACCACACACCCAGCCTCCTGGTAGCTTCTATGTAGTGCCTTGCAGCTGTCTTGGCTTGCCTTTTCTTCCCTCTCCCATCAGCCAGCATGCCAACTGAACTGGTTTGAAAAGATAACAGTATCATCACAACTAACATGCAAACCGCCACCCAAATAGAGAAATGACACTTAACGTGAGTGCAAACCATTCTCTGCACTGTCCAGCTCCCCTTCACCCTTTCCCTCTTCATCCCATCTCACCCGTATCCCTTCCTACTCATAGTTGTCTACCCTGAAATTGTAATGCCTGTACAGACAAAAGAATCAATGTATCCTTCCCACATCAGGTACTAGTAGGCTGCTCTGTGGGAAAGTCTCAGAAGTACACTTCAAAGAGGTAAGGATTCTTCTGGGACAGCATTTTGCACTTGGCAGACCAGCTTGAATGTAGTAACCAGCCGTGTTGCTACATATTTCATGAGAATTTATATGGATCTTGGCAGAGCATAGTAAGACAACTTTGGGAAGTGAAGAATGCATCCTACAGAAATTTGTCCAACTCAGTAGTAACATTTTGGGTCTTGCTGTGGTGCTGTTTGTGTTGTTTCAGGCAAAAAAGTGATGTTGCTCTGCACACTTTTGTGGAGGGTTATGGCATGCTGAGATGGGTCTCCTAATTTTTGCCGCAAGAGTCCTAATAATCTATCTCAGCTCTCCATTAAATGCTCTACTTCTACAATGTTCACATGATCCAAGAGAGAAATCAAACATCTTGGATTGCTCTAAGGCCCCAGCACACTAATACCTGATCTCTGGTGACTGCCTAGGGAGTGAGGTATTTGCTTTCACCTTACTTTTATAAGTGTTTTTTGTCTTGGACATTAGTGAAAGCTTTGCTGTTTGCTAAGCAAAAGTTTATGTTACTTGTCTTCTGAAACGATGCCTTTATGTTTAAAAGTCACATCCCCTCTCACATCAGTCCATAAACAAATCAGCGGAGGATTCTCCCGCTTGTAGGTGCCCTCCAGGAACTGCATCTTTGGGACAGCTGTCTCATGGATAAAGCCAACCAACTCTTCAAGTATGCTTAAGGTTAGGGGAGGAGACATGGTCCTGTTCTGTGTGGGTATTCAGGTGGCTGGGTCTAAAGGACAAGTATGTGCTTCATGCCCTTTTGGGGCTTCAAAATACGGTCCAAACACCCTGGGGAATATGACAAAATAAGTCCATAGCTTAGAAGCCAGATTTCTTGACAAAGTCAATCCCTGTTTACTACAGACACAGAGTTTTATGACACAAAATCAGACAACACCCTTTTCAGCATGGTGTAGTGAGATCATTGTGTGTAGATGACATAGCCAAATGAGGACAATGCAAGAAATATTTTATTAGGCATCTGCAAATAATCGGATAGGATAATGAACCTGATGATGTATTCAGCATGGCTGTACATGAATCATCTAGGGACAAATTTAGGACCTTTATTTTCAGTGTTTCCAGGTACTTAGGCATGAAATTTTGTTTCCAGGTTTATCTCAACACTATCTTACAAGCAAGGAAACCTGCTGCAGATGGGGAACAAGTACAGAATTTGCTCATTTGAGAACCAGAGCAAGCTGTACATTCAGTTATTGTCAGGTCATTTCTATGTTACATTCCTTTCATTTTCTATAACCTCCCTCTTTTCTTCCAGGAAGTACAATAGAGCAGTGTCAAACCTGTTCAATGCTGAGAATGCTGGAATGCTGCAGTGGGCGTTTCAGAAACCACGTTAATACTAGTATATGACAAGCTGTTACTATAATGTAAGACCCTTCATATCCTGTTGATGCTTATGGTTTACTTTTGTAAATGGGCAGCACCTTGTAAAAGTACTCTCAGATCTGTTACACCTATTATGCCAAGGTCACCTTATGCTGCAACTTCATTCTTTTTTTTTAAGGAGGGGAAGTGGGAAGTGAAGAAAAGGAACAGTGCTATCAGCAACAGGAAGCTGGACACAATCTGGCAGATCCTTCTACTTATGAGCAACTGAAAGAGGTAGAAGAGGCTTAGCTGACACAAATCAGGATTATCACACTAAACTCAGCGGAGTTGCACAAACTAAAGAGTAATGTGGAAGAGAGAACAATTACATAAATATTACCTGAATGTAAAGACTTTTTCTAAAGTTTTTTATGAAAACTCCAGAGAAATATTTAAAAACATCTAATCCACGTGGAAGACTGTAATGTTTGGAATTAAATATCATACATTATGTATGTGACAAGTATATGACAGGTGGCATATATACCATTAATTCCAAGATAGTTCAAATTTATCCTACTCCAAAAAGCCTAACTGAACTGTGGTTCATCTTCAAATCAATAATACAGAGACATGGCCTGAACCCTGAATCCTTCACCCTTTTTGGTGCATGTTCACAACTTCTACAGAAGGCAGTACAGAGCTGTAGTTTGTGTAAATGAACAGCCACGCTTAGCACCTTTGTGCATTTCAACCAGGTGGAACTGCCACCTAGCTTTTGTGCTTGGACAGATAACAGATCTTAGCCAGAAAAAGGTAGCAGATCATGCCAGAAAGTGATTGTAAAATTATTTTAACTTCTATAGGGACTGGAGCTAAACAGTAACTGATTTCTCTAACTTGCATGTTAAGAATGTCAAGATTTTTGCAAAACACAATAAAAGAGGAAATATACAAGACTGATGAAAGAAATATTTTTGTTGGATCAAAATCTTCCATTCAGGCTTTGACATTTTGTATTTTTCGATATGACACGGTGAAATTGGAAAATAAAAATATTCTCTCAAGGAAATCTTGATCAGAAAATTTCAAGCATATTAGAGCATGTGCCCACTTTTTGTTCAAAATTATATTAGTGATAGAGGTTTTATTTGAAAGTCTAATCCACCGACAGAGAAATGTAGTTTGAGGTACCATGTACATCAATACTCAAAGCTAAAGAAAACATAAGAAAGCAAATATTGTAAGCATCAGTAAAATCAGAACTACTTGAGTTTGACTTGCAAATGGGTAAAATGAAATGTTTTTTGCTTTGATTTTCCCCTTGATATTCCTGTCAGGATAGTGTGCTCTGGTATTAGACATCTGGGTTAAACTCCAGAGCTTACTGGATTTGATCAAGGCTTTTTCTGTCATTTTAATCTTTTAAAAACACCACCATACAGATATGGCAAAAGATTATGGAACATAGTTTATCTGTTATAGTCTATCCTCTTTTGTTAAGAGATCCTTATGCTTCAAAAGTTGAGCAGATACATCTCAGAACTTAAAAAAGATTAATCTTATGGTATTTCTAATTGTGATTTGTGATGTCCAACTAAAGAAATTATAAATCATAGAATTATACTTAGCCAACCCGATCCAATCACAAGGTGCACTTTACTTTTCAATAGAGATGTTAAACTCTTACTGCTCTTAGAAGCAGCATGTGCCAGCTTCAGGCAGAGATTTGAACACTGGCACTGATCCAGGAATAAAGAACTTGAAATGGAGCTGCTACTGAAATACAAGCACAGCTTCTTCAGACGAGATGTCAGCAGCACTTGTTCTTACATCTGATAATGAAGTTTTATTTTTCTCAAATGATGAATTACAGGACACATACACATAAGGCATTTAACTCTTCCAAGAGAGACAGGTACTTGAAGCTGTCAGTAGAAAGAAAGCATTTAACTCAAGGCATAACAGTACTATTGGTAAACCACAGCTTCTTGCACTGCCACTATAATTTAAATTAAGTAGCAGCCTAGCTTATAAACTCACACTATGACCCATACTTTATAGTGCATTTATATCTCTCGGGTCCTGATCACAATGAAACTTTCTAGTCTAAAGAAATTTAATGCAAGCATTCTTGGGGCAGGCTATAAAATGTGATTTTTGCAGTCAGTCTTTTATGGGTATTTTGGATGAATATTGTATACCCAGTTGAAAAAAAGTGGATGACGAATGTAGACATTACAACATATGTGTGGGGTTTAGCTGAGTCTGTATTTGCACATGAATATTAACCCTGGTAATTGAGAAAACCTGTCTCTCCACACATCTTGTTCATTTCCACAAAAAGCATGTGCATAGATTTAAGAGAGAATTAATGCCTTGCCTTACTTAATTACAAATTTTCTGGCTGTGAGACTCCCCATGCTAGCTTCTCTCTGAGGGCAATGGACTCAACAGATGCCATGTTACACCTACTAGATGGGGATAATTCTACTTGCTACTAAGCACTAACAATAACACATGGAGATGTAAGTTGTGAATCGAGTTCAGCAGACAGCATGGTTTCCAATTCTTAAGCATTTTTCAGCAAAACTAAAAAGCACCATCAAAGATGTTCACAAGTGGTATCATTGCAAATGTTTACAAAACATGAAAGGAATGGTAAAATATGTGCCTAAAAAATGTACTTGTTGAGATCCTGAGAGAAAGGCACAAAAACACATAGTGTTGAGAAGTAGACTTGGTTTCCTACACAGTGCACCAAGAATTTGACTTTTTAATTAGTACTGGTGAATTCTTCATTAACAACATTTTTACAGGTCACTGGGACATGAATGAATTACCATGAAACAAAACAAGCTGAGCTTACCATATCTTGGCTTTTCTTTAAGCAACTTGTCTTTGTGACCCTGTCTCTGTGGTTTTGAGAGTATAAACTGAAAAAAAGTAGCAAAAATGAAAATGTGGTGTCTATAATATTTTTTCTCTTCCCTTGCCTTCCCTGCTTGTGCAGATCAAAGACATCTTTGGTTTCCTAAACTCATTCAAACATTTTTAAAGGAAAGTATCAAATCAAATGTGATAAACACCTTCTGAAAGGGTTTTTAAAATATTTTAAAAAGCCAGTATATAAAATGATAGCAGTAATAATTACAGAACACAAATGTTACCATCTTCTACTGTCTCTGGCAAAGCAAAGGGCAGCTGCACTCTGTCACAGCTTCAGGTGCTGCAGCAATACACTACAAAAAGTTTCTATTTCAAAATCTTAGTAAGAACTAACTCAATGAACAGCAGAAATAAATGAAGCTTATGAGGAAACATAATATTAGTCAATGGTCAGACACCGGGGTCTCTACAGCTTCTGGTCACAGACAAATTCTTATTTCGATTTTCTGTTCTGCTTCCTCAATACAGCAATAATCTTATCACTCCATTTACTCTTCACAGCTGGCCTGCAATTCTTGGTTGGTTTTTCTGCTGCAATTTAACCTGCTCGTATGTGGCTGAGACATTTACTAGAAATCAGAATGAGCCATTTACAGAATGCAGCCCCATAACTTCAGGGTTTGTGTGCTGTGTCTAGTCAGGCATAATTACCTCCAAGGACTCCTTCTCTTCTTTTGGGAGGTGCACTGAGAGAGGCAATATTTAAAGAAAAAAGGGTTCTGGTAGGATTTTGGCTCTCTGATAATCAGTGCCTGAGCATACTTGCCTTATCCTACTCAGCAGAATCTTCTCTCATTCTAGAAATGAGTTTGGTGTGCTCTGCTGTTGGTATTTTGCTGGCTATCATCTAGCAGGATTGGAAATCCTCTTTTCTAACATAACCACAGGCCAGTTTGAAATACTTATTTTCTTTATATTATTTCTTATTTTCTTATTCTCCTAGCAGGGAATTTGTGCACAGATGGACAAATCAGGTTCAGATTGTTGGTTGATACCTGTCTGGTGCATCAGATGAAGTTGTGAGTGCTCATTGACAACTTTAAAGCAAAAGTGATTTAGAATTTCTCAAATCAAAGACAAGAGGTAAGGCTATTTTTTCTACTCCTTTTGACCTCCTTTGAAAGAAAAGTACTAAAAGAGCCAGAACTCAATTTGGAAGAGGGGTTACTGGACAGGCAATGGACAGAGGTGAGCAGAGAAGGCACCTGCCCACTGTGATGCCCACTGCCAGCTGAGTCCCAAATATGCCATGTTTATGACTGAACTATACCACGTATTTCAGCTCTTGTCACTTATTTAAGCCTGTAACACAATGGCAGTGCTGTACCTATACTAAGAAAGCACAGTTTGTTAAGTTTGTAGAGAGCTACTGCACAACAGAGTGTGCAGACCTAGTGAGCTGGAGCAGTCATGTTGCATTAGGCAATACATCCACTCTAATGCTCCTCAGTAAATCTATGCTTGATATATGTCTTTATACTGTAACTAAAACATAGACATCATACACCAAATCATTCATTTCGACACAGATACTTAATTGTGTAATTCATTACAAAAACGCACACAGTTTAACTGGATGAAAACTGTGAGGGATAGACAGTCAGGTTTCAGGTCATAATGCACTCATTAACTGATGAGGTTAATGAGAAAAACCCATTATGGAAAGAGAACTCCCTATTTGTTTGCTATTGTTTTATCTTTATAAAATCACTGGGCAATGGCCATCATAAAAATGTGTAATGATACAAATTGCTAGTTGATATGGTTGTCATTGTATTCTGAAATATTTGACTAAGTTTTACTTAAATGAACAACTGTTTAAAATACATAGTATCTTAACAGTAGATCTAAAAACCTGTGGATAAAATTCCTGACCCCCCTACAGTCAACAGCCAAAGACCAACCGACTTCAATGGAAAAGAGAGTAATTCCTTCCTCTAATAGAGAGTCAAACCCTTCACAGAGCTGAATGCCTTTTGTATGGTACATCATGGGAGTTGAGGCTGTGAGCACTCTGCAGAGTAGGACCCTAACAGTGACTGTAACATGGCTTCCTCCAGTGCTACCATAAGATTATTTATTTTAATCCCCAAAACCTTTTAAAAAGTGTTGATGTCATATATTATGAATAAAATAAAATCTATGTATAGGCAATCTTACAACTTAATAGCTCAGTGGGATGTAAAACCCCATGCACCACAGTTTGTTTGAATGAATCAACCTGTTTCCTGAGTGAAGTTATAATAGCACTAAATGTTTTTAATAATGTCTGAAGAGAGCTGGTGCCAAACTATGTTTAGATTTAAATATAATATTTTGAGTCTAAGAGAAATGGGTAACTGTAAATGTGTCTCGTCTGTCAAAGACACAATATAGACAAGAAGGTATTTAGTACCACAGGAGGAAGAAGTCCAACAACTTGCAAAAAGTGATAAGAATTTAAATAGTCTACAAAATTTTTATGGAGAGTAATTTTATGTATAAACATTGTGATTTGATTTGTTAATTTTCCGGTTTACAGATCATGTAATATACAGCATTGAGCAAAATTGTAAAGACTTTTGAAAAACATTTGCAATTTCATTTGACAAATTCAGCCCTGCAAATCTTGCTTTCAATGAAATTCAGGCAGTGAAGCCTCTGCACCAAAATTAGGTAGACATCTTTCTTCATTTGTTTGCAAATCGGTTGCGTTCAAGTAGAGACCTAATTTCATTTGCAACATTTTTACTTTTATATGTTAACATGGCTTACAGTCATTTCAGGTATTTCAGTGCTGTGTCCATTCAGCACTTGCTATTCAGTCAGAGGCTTAAAAGGACACCCAAGGTCTCAAGAACACCTCTGAGATGCGGACTCCATTCTCACAGTAGGTAGTTTTAGGCTGAGACAAGATTTTGCTATACCCAGGGGCCCATGGTTCAAACACTTTCCTGTTTGCTCAGCTAATGAGGTCAAAACACTTTTATCAGTAATGAAATGATTCTCTCTTGTGTAACTTGCCTCTAAAACAATGTACCATGAATGATGCAGTCAAAAAGAATATAACTATACAATTTATTAACACTGAAGTCTTCAGTGTAGGATTCATGAAAAGAAGTGAAATATACAGAAACCTTATTAGCACAAGTAAGATGTAGGTCACGCTACAGGCTTGTTCTGGAGAAAGATTAATGAGCAGTTCGATTCTGGTACCTAGGTATATAAAGATCACTGGAGAGCTTTTGTCTGCCTCAACCCCAGAGTCTGCCTAGTCTTTAAATGATTAGCTGGTAACCATTTTTTGTTCTGTAACAAATTCAATGGATTAAACCCACAGTTGTACCAAAGCTGAACTGGGTACATCCAAGATGAATGTGAGGAGGAGACAAAAGTCTCTTTAATCCACTACTGTTTTCTGGTTGCCTTGTCTGAATTAGCCCAAGGACTCTTCTAAGTTGTGGGGCCTTGCAATGTCCCCCCAGTCCATTGCCTTAGTGGAAATATTTTAGTGGAAATGTACTACAGGCTGCCCTTGCCCTTGACCAACAAGGCTACTCGGTCGGGCAGGTATGAGAAATGCTTCTACTCATGGGAATGTCCTACTACTTGAAGTAGCTTGAAGATCAGCCTCTGTGCTTATCCCATGCTAGGTACTGATGTACTGTTTGGGTCAGGGCTGTCTAGAAACTCCTGGTCCTGAGCTCATATGTTTTGTAGTGCAATAAAAACTTTTGACTTCAACAGAAATCCTTTTCTTTGACCTCTGACCTTTCAGCACAACAGTGGGGAACTGAGAGCTGAAGGGACAGCAGTCCTGAGGATTAAGTCTGGAAAGGCAGAGGTGAGCATTAGCAGTGATACTGAGCAACGACAACAAAGGTTAACGATAGAACACATTGCTATATTGAACTTTGTTTAAAATGTGAAGAGTTTATAATTTAATTATAACTTTATATGATTATGATCTTAGTACAAGTCATAGCCACTTTCTTTCTCTGTGTGCAGCATTTATATGTAAACTGGAAGGTATTATATGCTGAATGCAGTTTCTATAGATCCATATAAAGAGAATGTTACTGGATGCTGTACAATAAGGGCACACATTGTATGGAAGTTCAAACCAGTGACAGTCTGTACAATACTTTAATACACAACTCTAGGAGGTGAAGTGGAGACTGTTAAGCAGCAAGAAAGCTGCACTAGCACAACTTACAAGGCAGGAACCACCTGGAAGTGAGCTTTTGCTTTCAACAACATCTATGTCAGAAGCTGGCATTAGTGGCTACTGAGCTTTCATTGACCTCTAAGTGCAGCTATGAAGCATACTTCTAGTCATCTTTATCTATGCTGTAATGTGACTGTAGGGCATGTCACTTTAGTTGTGCTTGGATCCTTTGCTGGATACCATGGCTGCATCCCACCCTTATGTGTGATTTGCCTCCTGTTCTCCAGTGAGCAAGCCAGAGCAGACTTAGAAACTTGCTTGCTTTTCTCATCCTTATATGATTTCCACAGCGCTGTAAAGGAGGCGTTTTTTAAAAGATGTGAAGCGAACAGGCAGTTCTAAAGTTATTTCCTGGTTTGCCACCTTTCTTTGAGTAGTTCATATGATCAAACCATTGTCAATGAGTAGTCACAGATAATAATAGGTTTTATTAATCATTAATAATCTATTTCAATTTCATGAGACATAAACCAAAAATCCATTCTGTGCAAAACAAGCTTTGCAAAAATACTTTTGTTTGGCATCATCTGCAAACTTTCTGAGAATGCAACCCATTTCATCACCCATTGACAAAGTCAAGTCATTGACAAAGACTCTAAAAATTGTTGGTCCTAGTATCGATGACTGAAGGATACCACTAGTACCTGGTTGTCGGTTGGACCTTGCACTCGTTTTCACCTAGCAATTTGGTCAATCATCCATCTGCTTTAAAGTTCACTTAGTAGCTCACTAATTTAGCTGTAAGGATACTGCAGGAGACTTTGCTGAAGAATTTACTAAAGTCTAGGTACACAGCATCTACTACCCTTATTCACCGAACTGGCCACTATGGACAGGAGTTAGGTTGGTCAGGAACAATTTGACCTTTGTAAATCCAGTCTGACTATTTCCAATTATATCTTTGTCCTTCATCAGTTTGTAAATACCTTCCAGGAGGACCCTGTTCCATAACCTTAGAAGGTACTTAAGCTGACTGACCTTGAAGATAGCTATGGTTTGCTTTTATTTCAGTCAGCGGGAGCCTCCCCAAGTCAACATGGCCTTTCAAAAATGATAAAATGCTGTTTTAATGGCATGAACTTGGAACCTCATCCTGGCTGCTATGAAAACTACCACTAAAATATTACCTCATTATGAAGAGTTTTGAGGACTGAGAATCATACCAATGGATAGAGAAAACACACCGGTTTTTGTAAACTGTCCACTTGTCAAAGTTATTGCCCATTCATTAAAAATTAGAACTTTCCTGTGTTATTCTTGAATTACTCAAGGCTATCTACCTGTCACAATAAATGTGTAAGCTTGAGTATAAGAAGTCTCTGGCTGTATTAACCCAGACCATTGTCCAGTCTTGTCATGGACACTTATCTTGGATAACTCGTACTAAAACAGGCCTATTGCTAACTCAACTCATTTGGAGATGGCTCACACATTTCTCCCCGCCACTTCATTATGCTCTATAGCCATGCACTAAGTGCCAGTCCAGAAACAAGAAGATTGTATTTTTCTCCTCAAGGAGTATTTCATGCTTAGTTGGTGTTTCCTAATAAAGCAGGGTAAAGAAAGCCCAGGAAACTATTTATAGATAGAAGTTAGTCCTTTTTCTCTTGTTTTTAATTTGTCCACTGGGCATTTTACAAGCTTTTTGTGCTTTGAAATTGACTTAATATTTTATGAAAATCCTTCAGCCTCTAGAAGGCTCCAGGGACTGAGAATTCTTACTTAAATAGCAGTGACACTCTGAGGACTGAAAAGACCAGTATAAGTTATACGCTATCAGATACAGACCAGCAGAACAAATGCTGTGTCTTACAGGAAAAAATGCACTAAGTCATACACAGCCATCTAAACTCATGTGATGTAGATCTGCAGTCCTAAAGGTATTCTGACTATGCTGTGGGGCAAGGTGATCAGGCAGCTAAAGCCTCATGGCAGTGCAGTCAGATTTCAGATCACTGCAGTCTGGAGATGAAAGCTGGAATCATAAACCTGGTCATAGGGTTAGCGAGTTATGGGGTTGACATAATTTCAAGTAGATATTGCCACAGTTTTTTCTCACATGCTTCAAGCACAGAAATTGATGTCACCTACACTAGTATGCTAGGCTAGGCAAAATCAAGATGGCTTTTTCCCTTTGCTCAGTTTGGGCTCCCAAGCCCTTTCAACCACTTTATATTTGGACACATTTTTCTTTTTTGTATGCAATTTACTTGTGTTGTGCCATTGAAATAGATTCCAAAAGACCTCTAACACAATGACAATACGATGAATAGTGAACTGCTTTACCAGGCAGACATCTGATTCCCTCTTTGTAGTACTCCAACTATCTATCAACCTCATAGTTTGTCCACCCAAGAGCCAAATTATTGCCTCATATAAAAGTGCTTGAATATTCAGTTTAAAGACTTTGCAGGTTTCAGTTGGCAGTTTCACGTAATTTCATCATAAGATTTAAAAACCTCATTGACTTTCTGTGGGAAAATTTGATGTTCAGAACTTTCTTCAAAAGTATTCCTAAGAATAACAAAGAAAAGTAAAATGAGATTCCTTTCCACTAAAAGCTAAATTTTTACCTTCCTTCTTATCTGATTTCCCTGGCATGATAATACAAAGTGAACCGTTTGTCTATACAAATTAGAATTTGCTTACTTCAAGTAAATTAGATAAGACATAGTGTCTCTATCTGGCTAGGTGGAGGCAATTTTACTTGTTTCCATCAAATTCTAAAGATTTATCAATATATCTGCATAAACATCATTAACATTTAATTAGTTTTCAATTTTCAGATGAAAGCTGCCTTTTCAGTGTAGTATTTAATTTACAATTCTTACTGAAACGATAACAAATCTATGTAAAAGAAATATATATAGGAACATGCAGCTAGGTACAGATAATCAGCAGTTCCAGCCTGGCCTCTGAAATTATGTTGATTGGCCAGATTCACGGTTTTGTAAATTTATAATTCACAGATTTACAAATATTTATGCTATTAAAGATGTATATAAATTTATTAGGAATTACAAAACCATCTAAGGAAGTCCAAGCTAGTCCTGTGGACTTCAACAGGAAATTTTGTTTATGGACAATGTATGTTTGTCTTCACGTTCTTTTATGCTTAAACTCAAGCTGTGTATAATTTCATTTTCCATTACAAATGATGAATGCCAAAACTTTGATTCGTATAATAATTACACGTGGAAAATAAATCAGGTTTAGAACTTTGCATGCATTCCATACAAAATCTCCTCTTTGTAAAAGCATAGATGTAAAAAAAATGGCGTAGGAGCCATTCTGGATAAAAACAAATGAAGTGACTATTTGATCAGTTAGAAATATAACAGTGAACCAGACCTAATTTCTTTCTACAGAAGAGCACATATATTACTGTAGCAAAGATTTCTGACTTGGACTTGTTCTGCCACCAACAAAATCACTGGAAGTCTTTATATAAGAAAAATCAGCAAAACTAATGAGATTTATTTACTACCGCAAAATCTGAAAGAAATTAATTATATGATTGCAACATTTTATTAAGGCCTTAACAGATCTCTGATGATTTCATAGGGTCTTCCAAAAAAGTGGCCATTCTGAGCTCTCAACTTCTATGTATTCTGAACGAGTTAATTAAACAAATTTAATAAAGGAGCACATATATTTCCCATTTACCAAATCATATGCAGATTGATATAAGAACATAAGAATGTCCATATGGAGTCAGACCACACCTCTGTCAAGGCTAGGATTCTCTCTTCAGCACTTGCCAGTACCAGATGCCTAATGAAAGTATGGGAGAGCAGGACAAGTAGATAGGGATATTATAAACTGGGATATTCTGCAGAATACTTTCCAGCCATCTGTGGCTCAGGTAGTTCCTGAACTGCAGAAAGGGAGTCTGCATTTAATTGTCCTAAGCAGATTTTTCTGTCACAAATTCATCTGAAGCCATGCAAACTTTTCCATCTGAAGCCATGCAGACTTTTCCATCTGCAATATCTTATAGCAAGTAGTGTCACAGCTTAATTTTAATTACACGTTCTTTGCAGCAGCACCTCTTGTTTGTTCTGGGCCTGCCACCTGCTAATTGTATCTATTGTATCTGGCCTTTTTTTAATATTTTTGGAGGCAGAGTGAGAAATCATTTACTAATTCACTTTCTTCGTGCTACTCATGATTTCACTGATCTTTCTACAGCCTTTCAGGCTAAGGGCTTCTGGTCTATTTATTCATGGCTCTTCCCTGTACAGAAGATGTTCCACAGCTTTGATCTTCCTTCCTACCTTCCTCCATATTGACTTCCACTGTATAATTTCTGAAGGTGGAGGAGGAAGACAGAAAGGAACTGTACATGCTTAAGATGTGGATACTGTTTTATGTTTTCATCTCTGTTCCTTTCTAATAATACCTTACATTTGTTTTTATTTTTTACTAACTTTAAAAAGAATTTGTCTGATTTTGAAAAATAATTTTCCATTATAATATATATTGTCATTCCTGAGAATAACTGCCACTTCAGAAATAGCTATTGCATAAGCAAAATTAGGGATTTTTCCCTCTATACATCAATTTATGTTTGTCTACATTATTATTATTTAAATGATTTCAATCTCCTGACCATTATGTGAGGTCCTTCTGAAGTCTTTCATGGCTAAATCTCACCTTTTCTGTCTTGAATATATTTATTGTCACTAGCAAAGTTGTTATCCCACTATTTACCTCTTTACAGATCATTTATGAACATGCTGAGCAGCACAAACTTCCATTTGGGTGTACCCCTCTCACTCCCTATGAAAACTTAAATTTCAACCAGTTATTTATCTACATGAGAAGCTGTCTTTGCTAGCTCACTTTCTTTAATAGCCTTTGGAGAGATACTGTGTCAAATACCTTTGGGATACACTCTGCCTTGTTCAGCTTCTCGTTATTATATCTTATAAAGTACAATAACGTAAGCGTAACACAGAATGGGAGTTTTCGAACTTTGCTGAGTAACTGAAGACGTTACCAACTTTGATCTAACTTACAAATAATATGAATGAGAAAAAAGGCAAAATAGTGACTTGCTCTTTTCCTTTGTGTAAAAGGAAAATCAATAAGTTTATGTTAGACAAATACAAGACCTTGTGTTACAAGTTATTTTTAGCTTAGCACCTGACAACAGGGTACGTATTATTGCCAAGCCAATACAGGCTTGTATTTTGCATAGTACAAGTGAAAAGGAAAAAGTATTCTTTTTTGTAGATATTTCTAATCTTGATTAAATATTCTTATTAACCTCTCAGTATATGAAACAGAAAATTATGAAGAATAGTGTTCATGAACTGTTATTTTATTATTTTTCTCCATACATGCACAGATTTAATTTACCCAGTGTAGGTGACATCCAACTTCAGTGCTGGTCTGCCCTGCTCAGGGTTTCCCTGAGCTAAAACCCATGTATTCAAATGCTAACTCCACAAATTACTTATATTCATATAAAACTGTGACAATCTAGTTATTAACAAAGTGTATGATAACACAGATTACTTATACAAGGATTAAAAAGACATAGTTTAAGAGTGGTAGGTACTAATGGCTAAATAACTGCAGAGTTATACATTTACATTGTAGTATATTTTAGACAGCCTTAAAGAAACTTTATATTTACAAAGTTTGAGAAAGACAGTCCCTTGATAAAAGTGTGCCAAGATACTTTATATTTACCTGGAGTAACAGGGTGTATATGAGCAGTTACTTTGAAAATATCAGATATTTAAAAAGCTATAGTGATAAGGTTATAAACTCCAGAATATACTGGCCACACCAAACTAAGACAAATCAGCCCTATCTTAAAAAGCTGGGAAAAACTCACAGCTCCTTTGATTTAGCCGAATAATAGTCAGTCTCACCTTGGATGAATCCAGACTCCATTTATCACATTTTCAAATGCCTGTCTGTCAGTGCCTCTCACACTTTCAAATGTACAGTCTGCTTGTTTGTATGAAGCTTTCAGCGTGTGATTTGCACCAGATTTATGTTTAAAGCTTCACCTCTCCATTCATGTGTCAAATCCTAAATTAAGTCTCTCAGTTGCTTCATGGTAACTTGTCTGTGTAGCCATATTGTACATCAGCTAAGAGAGCTTCTCCCTTGACAGGTGTCTCAGCCGGACTTCTTATTCCTTCCACAAACTCTTTCTCTGAACTCTGTGGAGGACTCCCCAGCCACGTGCGATACCCAGTTTGCCCAGTCTCCCCCCCCGGTACAGGGAGATGTCCAAGCTCCACAAGCATTTTATCCTTTTTCGAGGAAATGTTGGCTAGGTGCCCAGATGGTCTTTTTTGTTTATGAATATAAACAGAGTTTGTAGGCAATGTGATAGGAATGACAAAGCTGATTGTAATGGCAAAAAAAACCACTAGAGAAAGTAAACCATGTAACTTGTGACTGATGAGGTGAGAATGTTTTCACTAGTTATAAATTCATGTTTGAAAGTTTTAGCATTGATAGAGTTTTATCTTAACATAAATCGAATATAATGGACTTACTCTGGATTCACAGCAGGGCATGTGAGAATAAAACTTGGCTCAGTAATTTTAGTTACACATCATAGACAGGTTGATTCTAATAATTAATTTAGATGCTGTGCTGGTTCTGTTTCTGTTTCCACCCCAATCTCCCACTCTGGAATGTCACAAGGAAGTCACAGTTCTCCTACACTGAGCTAAATGTTCTGCTGCTGCCCAGTACAGAGATACTGCAGAGCAGGTCTGTGCAAAACGGCTGGTGCCTCCCTCCTGCAGTGTCCTTAAGGCCATGCTAGCACTCTCATAAGTTATTCTTTGACAGAAATGATAAAAGGAAATTTCTTAAATGTCATTAACTGTGCAGAAGATGGTAGCAGTATGGTAGAATAGCAGACAACATTTTGAGAGCTTTGAGCCTTGTCTTCACAGACTGTAGTGCTACTTTGCACAAGAAGACAAGCATGAGATCATGCCATAAAACTTTGCTTCTTTTCTTTTCTTTGACTATATAACAGTTACAGACCTGTGAATCTGTTTGGTAATATATCAGTTATTCAAAAAACAGATGAGTGATTTATGCAAGCCAAATACCAAAAGGGGTCAATTAGGTGGCCTAATAACATCAGTGAATGTGATGCATAAGGCTGTGAAAGTATGGTGCATTTGTTTTCTGTGCCTGAAAGTCATGTTCATTTTGTTTTCTGATCTGTTAAAGGACAAGTGCACTGTGCTGTCTCAGTAAGACATTACTTTTGGGCTTTTTGCTTTATTTAAGCATAAAATCATAGACGCATAGAATGGTTTGGGTTGGAAGGGACCTTAAAGCTCATCCAGTCCAACCCCTGCCATGGACAGGGACACCTCCACCAGACCAGGTTGCCCAAAGCCCCGTCCAGCCTGGCCTTGAACACTTCCAGGGAGGGGGCATCCACAGCTTCCCTGGGCAACCTGGGCCAGTGTCTCACCACCCTCACAGTAAAGAATTTCTTCCTAATATCCAGTCTAGTCTAGTGCTAGACTGTATGTGCACATATGGTTAATAGGGTTTTTTTGCAAAACTATAAGAAAAACTTTTGATAAGAAATACAAATTTATTTTAAAAGAATTAGAACAAGGAACAGACTGATTGAAGCTGGTAGTGTAACAATCATGCATCATTTTCCCTGTGAGACAGTTGGCTTTTGTAGTCCAGTTAACTTAATTCAATTTAAATCTTGCAGTACATTTCTGAATTTAGCAGCCCCACATCCTCGAGTCTTGTAAGAACGATCTTTCATTCAGCAACACGAAGTACATCCAAACACTTGCAGTTTTATGGAGAAGCCTGCAATTATAAAATTGAAGTTTCAGAAACTACAAGGAAAAAAACCCAGTTCTTAATATAAACTTGATTATTCATTTTTATATATATTTGTATATATGGGGATGCCACCTCCCTCAAAAAGTTCAAGGCCAGGTTGGATGGGGCTTTGAGCAACCTGGTCTAGTGGGAGGTGGTCCTGCCCATGGCAGGGGGGCTGGACCAGGTGATCTTTAAGGTCCCTTCCAACCCAGACCATTCTATGAGTCTGTGAATTTATGATCTATTTCAAGATCTTAAAGAGTCTGGGTTTCAGTTTGATTGGCTTTGTATCCAGTTAAATCCTCTGATGTTCAGTGATCAGTCATTGATTATTTTTGACTCATATAGAAGTATTCAATTTATTTAAAAAAATAAAAAAATATAACTTTACAAACGACAGGCATGGTACAAATGATACTTAAGGATATCTATTTTTACCTACACATAGATACAGTCTTCACAAGACAAAGGTGGTCTGGGCTTAAGCTTATGAAAGAAAGCATAAATGAATCAGAATTTTTTTAAAAAATACAGAAAGATATGGAACTGGTTTCACTTGCTTCACCTCTTATGCTGCTTTTGTAGCCCATACAATTTTTAGCAAATATTTACTTCAGTTTTATTTGTTGTGTCTGCTGATAAACACAGCATCCTTGTACAATCTTTGCTTTCATGCATATGATGAAAAAAAATAGCCCATATGATTGCTGGCAACTGAAAGGCATGCAATAGGGTACTAATGCTACTTTTCCCTTATCCACTCTACCGTATAGTCCATGGGGTTTAGAGGGAAAATAATTCTGAAAAACATTGGCAAGCTTGTACTGTTCTATAGCTAAACTGCTTGGCAGAATGGACCTCATATACCAGCTTTCCTCCCATAATCTCCATTTATTCGTTTCTTATATGTGTGCCTCTAGTTCAAATAACTGTACAGCCTTAAAAAATTGAAGTAAATGTCATCTCTAAATGCATTGTTAGTGAGTTAAATCCTCATTTTAGAAGAGTCCTTAAGCACACATCTAAGTCTGAGAACATTTTTCCTGTCGATGTGAGCTTCACCATGAAAAGACTATGCACAGCTTGAATAAACAAAGTTTTCCAATATAGTAGAACCAGTTTGCTCCACATACAATTGATGACTCGAAATGTACATAGTTTGTTACCCCAAAAGCAAACAGAAGTGACAATAGCAATAAGAGACACTGAGTCCCTTTTTGCTTTTAATGCATCAGAGAGCTGAGATAAGCTTTCTCAGCAGCCGAGGTAAAAACCAATAAATATTGTCCCCTGAAGACGTAGCACTGGCCTCCTCTGCCACAGTGAAAAACCTGAGATGGCAGTAGCAGTGTGGCCATCTAGGAGAGGAGGGCAGGGCAAAACCATGCACAAAAATGAGGCTGTTGCTACCGCAGCTGCACACAGAGACTGGAGCAGTAGCTCCTGCTTCACCCCGACCCTGCTCCCAGCCAGCACAGCTTCCCAGGGTTGATGGAGGCTGTGAAGGAATAGTCTGTGGTGTCCAGCAGTTTCCTTGCCATCCAGGTCTCTAAACGTTTTGTCCTTTGGTAATCTTAGGTATGTATTTTGCTTGGGATTAGAAAGTATAAAGTCCAGTTTAATGGGAAAGTTTGAGACAACATCTAACCGAACATGTAGTTCTAACCAAAGCTAAATGCTAGATAAACATTCTTTTTAAAAAAAATTTGCAATTACATTTTATTTTAAATTTTTCCTATTTCATACATACGTAACACTCCAGAAAGACTTAGGATGCATTATATTTTCCAAATAAGAAACTAATTTAAGAAATTATGCTTGTAGAAAATATCTTGAGACTCATTCTAAATACTGTTTCTAGGATCTGTGTTATACTGCCTCCAAGTCTATCATAAAGTGGATCTTCTGTGTCCCATGTTGTACTACAGAGTGTAACCATCTCAAACATCTGAAGGGTTTGTTACACTGATCTCTTAGAAGACTGGAATGCCAGTCTTATAATAATCAATGTACATGAATCAGGGATTGCAAACTTTGGGCTCTGAAGCAAGCTGATTAACTACTGATGTTACTCACCCCTCACAACTTTATAGTTTAAGGTAATTTAAAACTGGTGACCTCAAGTGATGCGCATTTTTCTGAACTGGAAACTTCAAAATAATGTCATCACATGAAAGGAATTTAACATAGTTTCTATAATCCACAAGTCTCATTGCTGTTTGATGATTTTGTTTGATCATTTTTTTAATCTTTTCATAATCTACCTCCCTTAATGAAGGTGTGGTTTATGTTTTGAAATGCAAGAGAAATTAAGAATAGGTATAGGAAATAATTGCTAGCTACCCTGTTGCAAACACCCATTGTATTCATTTTACTACCAAAGTAATTTTAGCTATTTACCTTAAGAGTAATGGTCCTTAATATTTATAAATCCATCTTTAACTCTCCAAGTCTGAAGTAAATGAAACAAATAAGCAAGCTCTGAGGAGATATACTGTCTATTTTGTGTCTATAATTAGAGGGTTCAGTCGGAAGCTGTGGAAGAACCATCTAACATCTAAGCTAACTCCAGTCAAGTCAATGGGAATTTTTCCACTGGTTCCCATGAGATTTGGACGCAGTCCCTAAATTCTTACAACTCTGGAGGAGAGCAAAATAGTATGAAGTGGTTTCCACAAATATTGCTTTAACAGAACTTCAAGATTTCTTTTTTAAACTCAGCTTTGGTGAGGAAAGCGAGAAGAACAAGTAGCATCTGCATGGAGTGCAAATTGGCAAGAAATCCAGTCTGCCACTTTCCAAATTGTTTTAGAAATGTTTGGCACGTCTCTGTCACAAATTACAGCTGATTATAATTTCACAGTATGTGCAAGCAGATGGAGGAGATGAATTGGGGAAAAGTTTCACCCCAGACAAATTAATTATTAGTAAGTATTTTCAGAGCAGAAGTTAAATATTAAAACTGTGGTTAGAAATAAAGAATTATGGGATGTCCAAGTAATCTATAACTTTGAATCAAACATTTTATGAACAATCTGACACCTGGTTAGAATAATTTATTATTTTCATAGATGACCATATAACTTATACTAAAACATGATATATTTCAGAAACTTAACAACTGGTCATTTTTTTCAAGTTATCTGTTAAATCAACAAGTTCATGAACAGTTAAAAACAGAAAACATTCTTAGAAGAGGTCACTATGGAAATACTTCAAACATGTTTTTCCACTTGTGGGAAAACACCAATATTTATCAGAAAGCTTCAGAAACCTACTTTCACAGACACTGTTTTTATTTTGTATGTAATTCATATTTCAATGCATAAACTGTTATCTCTTACCTATCTACATTTTAAAAAGCCAAGCTGAAGACACAAGAAGGGAAAGGACATTGGAAATGAGATGAAGAGAGAAAAGAGAAACAAGCCAAAGGCTTCTGTTAGACAAAATGGAAGCGGTGGGTGACATCCCAGTCTCTTTCCTGTCTGGGAACTTGTGATCCTAGAGCTGAAAAAGGTGCTTGTAAAAATGGTGCCCAAGAGGACTGGTGTGATTCTCTTTCTGTGGTCCTAATCCTCAGTTGCATCAAGCAGGTAAGAAAAGTGTAATCTTCTGGAGACAAACATGGAATTCAGCAGTTGGTAAAGTAATTTCTGTATATATCTTATAAAAAGATTTTCTTGGCAAGAAATATTTGGCATGACTGAAGTACTATTCAGCTAATATTTGAGATGAACAATAGTTACCCAGGTTCTTAAGAGTCCCTGAAATATGGTTCTCTTGTATCAGGAAAATATTTTATTTTAACAGAAAAAGAGAAGTGAAATGACAGAATTTCTTTGAATGAGCAAGACTGAACTTATTTTACTACTGCATTTCTTACTGTTGTTCCTTAGTTTTTTTAAAGAGGAAATTAACCATTTTAAGATTAAGTATTTGTGGTTGCTATATGGAGGCTAAAAGTGATTTAGTAATATTTAAATTGATGTGAAATGAAGCTGAAGAGAAAAAGAACATATGATAAAAATGATGTTTATTTGAACATAAAATCTTGAATGCCATGGCAAAAAAGACAGTACTGTGCTTATCCTTATATGTATGTATTTATCATTACTCTAGCTCAAGATTTTGCTTACGATGAAATGCAACTTTAAGTATTTTCAGTAATTGAATTTCATTTTTTTGAAGTGTTTTAGACAATCTGAACTATTTTACAGAGAAAAGTGCTTCTTTGCTGTGCTTTCAATTTTCCCTCAAAAACCTTTTAATCAGCTGATGGTGCTTATGCAGTGTAGTATTTGTGGAGAATCGAACACAATGCATATTCAATTACTCTTTCTGTCCTCTGAGCAGAAGCTTTACTGGATCTTTGAGATTATGTCAAAGACTCACCAAGTTAAATATTTTAAATTTTTTATAGTGTGCTATAGGCTGATAGGAAGATGTGGATGCATTGAAATAACCACAGTAATGCAACCCACAAAGTTTTTTAAAATTAAAATCTCTACTGTTCCAGATATCTAAACATTTTGAAAATGCTAAGATATATCAGCAGCCTCTAGAAAGGAACAATTTTCTGAATTAGTTCATCCTTTGAAGCTTTCTAACACAGAGAAAATATTTCTATTTCATAGTATTTAGCAATTTTGATCTTTATCTTACAAAGGGATCTATGTACTCATCTATGTAGATGAGTAATCACCTAATGGTGCATTTATCTGCATTATGTTATCTATGTGTCTAATTCCTTGTGATATCAAGCTTAGGCTATACTTTACATTTGTGCAGTATTGAACATGATCCTATGTTTGGCTCAGGGTTACTACTTTAATATAAGCCTAATATTTTTTTCTGTTCTTTGAATGACAGTTTTCAGTGGTAACAACAAAGAATTGTTATATGAAACTGCACAAAGGAATCCTCTGGCTTAGTTTAATAAGGTAGCATTTGCCTTCTCTCCCAGTCAGCATGGTTTGAGTAAGCTTGTTTTACTTCACACTGCAACTGCAAGTAGCACATGCATGGTCGGTTACTATGTGTAAGATGATGAATGGTATCTTACAAGCAGTGATTTATTGAAACATATTTTCTGTGTTACTGTACTCATCTTGCCATTCTCCAAACCCCACTTTCATGGAAATCTGTAAAGATGAAGCATAACTTTAGTAAAACATGCTTCAGGGTTACAGCTAGGTTTCTGCAAAGTTCAGTTTCTTTTTAGTCCTGCAGGATTTAGAACATTTCAGAGGGTAAAGTTAGTCTAGACAACTACAGACAAGATGATCCTGCTGATGCCTTTATCAGTGGAAAGTCTCCTACGAACTCTATCTCAACCATTTCACCCAACATTCAATCAGCACGAGGTTTCTGAACTTTGAAAATTACAGTTAAGCTATCTGTACATTTTGGGTTTAGTAAATGGCAGTAATGAAGTAACGATTTGTCCAGTTAGTCTGGATTTTTACACAGGTTGAAGTTATTAAATACCACAGTGACTATGATTAATGTGCTGCTATGTATAGACTCTGGAATATGGATGGAGACTATTGAAGTTGCTTATACTGGAACGTGCCATATCTTTCTTGAAGTTTTAATGGGCTATATACTTTTATTCAGACCTACAAGCACATTAGTAAGCATGTACATAAAATAAACACCATGATCCACCACAATGTATATCTATGTATATCTGATTGTATTATAAAGCAGTCTTCTGCACTAACACGCTTTCCCACACTTGGCCTGCATTTAGACAACAGTTGTTACAGAAAATATTGATTAGCCATACATTAGCATAATAAAATAAACATAAAATGAGATACAAGAAATCTGTAAGAACAGAAGATAAGCATCTACTTATGCTACATCCCTTATAAATATATTGCTGAGGTATCAGCAAAGTACACATGCAAAACATGTACTTGAGTGTTCCTATGTATATCACAAACAGGTATCAAATTTTACCTGTTTATGTGCTTATTGACTCCTTATGATTTCTCAGTACTTGTCCAGCAAATATGAAAATATTAAGCTTGCGATATATAATTAACTCTAAATTAAGTTGTTCAATAAATAGAACTACTGCATACTAGTTTTTTGCCTACATTATCTTACGTTGAGAACAAGTTTAATTAACACCTCATAAAAGAAATCAGGCTCTTACAATGAATGTATTTATTATACACAAAGGCTACATGCTTAAGAGGTCTCCACTGTATGTAAATTAGGTGTGAACTATGAGGTAGATCTGCTAAATACTACGGAATTCATACATAGTGGAAATAAAGATGCAAATCACATAACAATAAATTCAAATCTTTGTTACAAACACCCTGGAGAAAACTTTAACAAATCATAACTGTCAAAGGGATGGATGATGAAAGTTTTTGTCATGCAAAAGAATACAAATCACTGCTGTTGCATGCATCGCTCTTTTATTTTCTTGGTTGTAGGCACATCATCAACTTTAATGATAAAACCCTTCCACAAAAATAATTCTTAAGCCTCAGGAACAAACACCTCTTTGGCACCCTGAGAGCATGTTCCACAAACATCATCAATCTCCTTCTGAGTATGATTTACAGCCTTTCCCTTTGGCCAGCTCAAGCTGTCCGTGTGCATGCCCCAGCAGCGTCACATTGGGATTCTCCTCCACTTTGTCCTCCAAGCACATGCTGCTAGATTGGCATGCTCATGGCCAGCTTTCCAGACATGTTTGGAAAATAAGAGAAGGAAGTTTAAGTATAATCCCTTCCATGTGGACACATCAGGCATGTACAGCTCACATGAGAGAAAAAGGGAAGGAATGTATATCCAGATTCAAACTAATGGGACAAGTTCTCAGTTCCAGCCAGATTTACTGTGTGTAGCCAGGAGGGATGCTTACAAAGAAGATGCTAGTCTCTCCCTGACTGTGTGGCTTCTCTAATTCATTTAATTGCCTCTATCTACTAAGGGGCAGTCCATGCACCAAGAGAGCCAAAACACAGAGCATCATTTAGTGAGATTTGTTTCCATCTGTGACATGACTTTTGTGCCAGGTGCTGCATATGTATTGTGAGAAAGGTTGATGAAGGCAGCTGTACTCCACCTGAGACTCCCCCGAAGAAGATTTAAGAGTTCTTTAGCATCCTTTGCTTTGCTGAACTAAAGGGGAGGGATGTAATATGGTTGTCACCTTCTGCAGGAACAGCCTTGATCTGTCTCTTCTTTGTGCCAGCCCTGTGGGTAAGTATATATATGTTTAAGTGCAAATGATAGAAAAATCTGAATCATAGTGTGTGTTGATGAGAGGCAGCAAAAGAAATGTTGCGAGGCTGCAGGATGAAATAACCACTTAAACCAGTAAAAATTAGCATCTGGGAGTACAGCTCCCTCTTCATGACTCAGTTAACAGAAGTTCACTTGTGGACTACAGGTGTCTGATAAACGAACTCTTTCTGGCAACTTTCCATGAGTTTCAGGAATGGAGTCTGTGAACCACAGCTGAAGATGTCTAGCGGTCTTTAGAAACTCTTACTCCATGCACTCACTAAGGTGGATATAAGTTCATTAATAACTGTTGCTTCACTTAAGCCATGATCATGGACAGAAAGACTATATCCTTATCAAGAAAACTTGTAAACATTATGATGAGTTGTAAACACAGAAAGATCTTTAATATGTCTACACTGAGTGGAACTGTAGATACTTATAAGCCCAGTGATATTTATAGGGGAATCAAAGTGAAGGTGAAGAACCTAGGAAAATAAATCTAAAAATGCATTCATAAAATTTTTGTAACATTTTTTATAAAGGATTGAAAATTAAGTGAATTAAATTTACTGAATAGAATTTTCCAGAGGGCTTCTATGATAAAGGGCTACAGGATACAAGAAAATATTTAAGCTATCTCTCTTTAGATGCCTAGACTTCAAGCTACTTTTAGAGCTGACAGAAATTTTTAGGCAGCTCTGAAATGTTCTTGGAAGCCTTAACTCCTAAGTTAAGCATCTAAGCTAGAAACTTAAATAGGAACAGTGCTCACACTCATCATTAAGAGCTATTAGTTAGCACTAACCTGTAACTATACTTGGAAGGCTGCACTGTCCCAAGAAAAGCAGTGGGAATTATGTCTCCAAAGTGAGAAATCTCTTCCAAAGCTGTTGGATGAAAAGGAAGATTGATATCATTAAGCCACCTTTTGCTAGGAGTAATCATGCACAGTATCCTGGGCAAACAGAGATGCTCAGCTGCTCAGCTGTTGGCTGCCTAAACATCATCTGGTGTTAAGAACTTTAGCCTACCCCTTCGTGAATTCTAATCCTCACCTTTACCACTTTTATCCGTATAATGGGGATAATATTTCCCTAACTCCCCACAGTTCTGTAGAGGGGGATATATTAACTTCTGCTATCTCTGGGAGCTGTATAAAGATGAAAGACACTCAAAATAGTAAGTATGAAACTGCTATGCAAGCGAACACCTCAGTCCATGGCTGATTATTTATTTTAAAGCTTTCAGTCAGGTACTGATTGCATTTTTAATAAGGCTAGCAGAAAATTTTCTGTAAATGGTGGGAACACAGTGTTTCACTGAACTGAATAATTTTTTGTGAGTGTCTGCTTTACAGAGCAAGTTTTGACTTTGTTCCCAAGTATAAAATATTAAAACTTACATCATTGGAACTTGGAATGTTCTTATGACAGATTTATTCTTTTGTCAAAGGGAAAAAACATTTTTATTATCTCTCATAATTATGTTATATATTTTTACACAAAGTAATGCCTCTTAATGTGGTACTATTACCTTTCCTTTCTGAAAACTTCAGATGACGTTTTGAACACTGAAAAGCAGTCTCTATGCATTGAAATTGCTATTACAGCTATTAGAGGAAATTTGTTTTTATTCTGTGTTCTGCAGTTAACTTGGTATTTATTTTGGAGCAGTTAGTTATAGACCAAGTTACCAATTAGTTTTTTAAAAGATAAAAAAAGTTGAAACTTTGCCAACACTGTTCTTCCAATGGGTGGAATTTTGGGCGGAATGGAGGCAATGCATATTTAAAAAAAAATAATAATTTTCATATGGAACACTTAAAATAGTCATCCAACCTCATGTTGAAGGAGTAAAAGCACTATAAAATACCATTCCACTTTACCTCCAGCCCATGACATCAGTGGTGGGGAACAGGGATGTGAGAGCATAACTAGTGATTTAAATAGAGGAAGAACTGAATCTACTGAAAATAATGAGAGCTGTGATGGCCTCATGGCTCTTGGAAAGCTCTTGCCTTCATGCAGTACCAGTTATCAAGGCGATACCCCTCATGATTTTTGGTCTAAGGCTGAATCAAATAAATTCTTTCTGTTTAGCTGTTTATTTTCATTATCATGTATATTTTAAAAGCATGGAATAAAATTCTGAAGACTTTGATGTATAGTGTATGCCAAATAATTGAACTACAATTATTAATTTTATGAGGCATAATAATCTATAATGATACAGGAAATCTAAAATTTTGAATAGAACTGTGGAGCCAAATAAACTTCTACTTGTGACAGCATTCTTTCAGAGCTAGTTTTGGCAATAATTGAGTTACTGTGCTTTTCTTTTAAAATCACTACCTGATAATACCTAAGAGCGGTAAGACTTGATTTCAGAACCCTACTAGGTACCATTATAAGAACTGATTTCCTAGGTTGGTTGTATTTTCGTTTCATTGATGGCGTTGTTTGTTTGTTTGTTTTTGGTTTTGTGGGTTTTTTTGTTTGTGTTTTTTTTTTTTTTAAATCTGTCAATATGTTACAGTAAGCCTAGCTTTCTTTTGACTCTCACGGCTATACACTGTGGGGGAAAAACCAAAAGAACTACGCTTCATCATCCTGTCAAGGAGGTTTCTTAACAAATTACCTTTATCCTCAAAAGAAAACACAAAGAGAGATTTTTTTTGTAGCTTTAACAGTTCTCATAGTTCATATCTTCTTTTCTTGACTATTCAAGGGAACAAAAATACAATCTTCTAGACCTCAGAGATAATGAAATTGATATCTTTAAAGTCTTGTGAAATCCAGATACTTAATAAAAGCATGATTCTTTAATAATGATTTAAACTCTGTACATTTTTCCTATAATATCGTGTTTTGAAAACACATTGTTTCATTGTAGACTATTTATTTCCAAAGAGTACATAATAGTCAATTACAATACAGAACAGTAAACCTTTTCCTTCTTTGTATGCTAGTTCATGAAAGACTTGGTATTCATAGGTTTATGTCTTTATCTGGATGAAATTCACTCCCTTGCAGAAGAGCACCATAAGGCATTGATTAGATTTGACTTAATCTTTCTTTTTAGAGTGTCATGCAATGGAAAGGCTTCACTTTCTACAAAGGAATGATTATCAGTCCACTGAAGGTCTTGGGACACTGCTGAAATCAAAGGCCTGGGTTGGTTCCTTGAGATCCAGATATTGTGGTACTGGAGAGCACCATTCTCTTTCTCTTCAGGCCCTCCTCAGCTGTACCAGCAGGCTCTATCCGTGCAGGCACTGAATAACCTGTTCATACAAAGCACAGCTGGGTTCAGGGAGCCCCTGTGAAACTTCCTTAACTGCAAAGAACCTGTGACCTCCCCCCAGCTTATCTCCCATCTTGTTCATCCCCACACGGTGGTTAGGGTTTGCTGTGCCTGTGTGTCATACAGGCACATCACTTTTTAGTTTACCTCTTTTTGGAAGCTGTGTTTTCAGCAGATGTCTTATATTTCAAATTTATATTAGAGTCTTATAAATCAGCTGAAGAATGAATGTGTAGTCCTTCCATACCATAAATGAAATTAAGCTGCAATTTGTCTGGGATGTTTTACTAGTAACAGGTGGATGTGCTTAAGATAGAATTGAAGCATTTTAGAATATGTAAGAAAAACAAACTCCAACAATTTCGGCTGTGTTTCTAGTGCATACTAAAAGCATGTTATTCAGTGCTGTTTATTTTATCCATGTAAGAATAATGTAATTTACTACATTGATCCAAACACACACTCATTCAAATAAAGTTGAGATCTACCTTTTCTAGCCAATCAGCAAGCAGATTGCATGAAGTACACAGACACAAAATAAACATGCATAGTCTCTTCTGAAATTATCTGCAGAGCTACTATTATAAGCAGACATGCATCGTATATACAGAGAAAATGGTTTGTCAGCTGCCTTGGTCTGAGCCAGTCATAGTGTAACAATGTGCTTTTTGCCGTTGCTATACTGCGCTGCTTAAATATCTCTGAGCCTGCTTTGAACAATGAGGAGTTTGCAGGGAAGAGCCTGAAGACAGAGACTTGAGATGTCACTTTACAAAGGCGCCCTTAACTGCTTTGTAGACGCAGAAAGAAGTTGCTAAACTTTAAGCATGGAAAGATCAGTGAATAAACCCATTGTTAATTTTAAAAGCAATTTCAAATGCCTTTACAGTTAAGCCATTTAATTTCCATTGGTTTAAGTTTAATCATTTTTCATTAATGTAAGCTAATTTGCAAGCTAATCTAATAAAGTAGCATGAAACATGAGGAGCAATGCATTGAAATGAAGGAAGTTCAGTTGCTTGCAGCTCATTAAGGTTCTTAAAGTTTAGAAGACTAATTACTGACTGAAAATGATTTTGTTTACCTCTATCTTTTGAGAGTTCCTGTTTTATTCCACAGTTTAAGACTCGTGGGCCAAATCATCAGTAGGTGTAATTTGGTAGAGCTCCAATAAAGTCAACTGGCCAGTTTATACCAGTTGGGGATCTGGGGCTTTTTTTGTTTGTTTTTCCCAATTAAAAAAAAAAAAGTTGGAAACTGATAAATTCTTCCCTTTGAAAGAAACATTTTAGCATGAACATAAGCAAGCCATGGTGCCTCATCTTGTGCCTACTGGAATCTATGCAGCACTTCCTGTTGATTTCAATGGGAGATGCTTTAGATTTTAAAATTCATCCTGTAAGAACAGAAGTGCTGACTTATCATTTGTTCTGATTTCCTATAAAACTCTAAAGTTGGTGCTACAAGACTTCTCTTCATTAATTTATATCAGAAATAGAACCCCAAATTTATAAAGTTTATCTACCAGTCCAAGCTTGCAAATTGTTAAGGAGAGAATTGTTAAGAGACACAGTCAGCAAGTGAGCTAATTACTTCTGCTAAAAGAGATGCATAAAAACATCTAAAATTGTTTTGCTTTACGTTTCAATTATTTTACCAACTAGAATGAACAGTTCTTTATTTACCAAATTTCTGTTCTACATGTAGATTCCTCAGGTTATCACAAAATCTTGTTTTTCTCTCATACACTTCTGATCGATTGTAAAAATTAATTATAGTCTCACTCTAGTTCTATTGTTTATTCACCTGAAGGTGACTGTGATCATGTGGTCAGACTATCAGACAATAAACTCGTGTTCAGCCAGTTATTGAGCATGATTCTGAAGCATTTCCCAAATTGTCACTCCCCTAAAAGCTGCATTTCCACATGTTCAAACACACATCACTTGCTCATGCCAAGCTTAGCAAGTGATCCAGGTCATTCTTCACCAGTGACACTTTCTCCTACCTACTTGCAATGATTATATTTTTCTTTTCCTCTTAAAATGACACAGAACCAAGAACTGTTCCAAAATACTGCATTTGTTATGGGATAGCTAGTTTTGTATGAGGTATAGACATTAAAACATAAATGTGACAGCTGCGTGTTTGTATAAAGTATTGTAAATACTATAGTCTCAAAGTATTGTAAACACTATAGTCTTAAAAAAAAAGTCCAACATCCAATACTGTATTACTTAAGGTATTGTAAAAATCGTCCAAAGCTCAATAGAATCAAAAGGAAACATATGATTAGCATTAATGTAACTGTAAGAGTTTCTAATTATCTTCTTTAATAACACAGGAAATACTGAAATGTTTCAACCTTCAGCAATGCAAAAACAAATGCCCTTTTCTCACATGTGCTCCCTTTCTCCAAAGCATCCCTCAGCAGCATCCTGTGTGTATTTCACCCACTTTTTCAGTGGATAGAAGAGATGGATGAAGCTGGTGCCTTAGGGATAGCTTTAAACCTGATCCTGACACAGTTTCAGTTTGCTGCTTTGACCTTGCTCAGCTACCGAGGGCCGTAGGGACTGCGCTGAGATGGAGACTGCCTCAGTACCACTGGCTTTGTCCATCTGTCTAGATCAGTGCACAAATCTAACAGAATGATTTTGCCCTGAAACACCCACAAATACTACTGTGCAGGCAAGCTATCAGGAATGGTACTGAGCCAAATGCTGGTCCTGCAGTGCACTTAGGCAAAGAGCAGTGGGCAGTCTTATCCCAAAGGACATTTCAGAAAGGCACATACAGAAGTTAATCACACATTACTGTCCTTGGGAGAGGGAGATCAGAAACTCTTCATGATCCTGGTTTGCACCGTTACGGGGTCTACAGCACTGAACATGTGACAACAGTAATTCTAGTTCATGAGTAAGATGTGGAATTGGGAATCCAAAACTGAGAGCAAGATGAGTGGGATTTTAGGCAAAATGAGACTATTGAATTTTAAAATAATTAGTTAATCAGGACTGAAACAGGATCAGTGTAGGATCGTTTGAATAGTGGATAAAGTGTAATGAATGGAATAAATATAATGCTGTATTTCTTTCATCATCATTAAGAAAGATAGCTGATTTTCTGCCACTCTCGCCTAGTTATAAAAAATTCTGACTTTTGTTATCTTCTTTCTCTAAATGAAATGTATTATGTGGCCACACTAAAATCCCACATATGTAGAGATTTCTGTAAAAAAAAGCTTTTTATAAGCCATGCAATAGCTGTGTCTGCAATAAATTATTCGACCTCATGCCCATGCTAGATCTGCAATCAGGACAATGCAGTTTCTTTTTGTCAGAGTATGAAAGGAAATACAAAATTAGCTGTCATGGAGCTAAGTCACTTGGTTTTGTTCTAGCTATGGTCAACTTCAAAGAAGGCACAAAGAAATGGTAGTTTGGAAACACTATTGTGTATTTAATAGGCTGCCACAGGGATGTGTGGTGCTCCCTTGTTTGTGAAGGTTATCTCCACACAAGGCCTATTTTCAAGAAGAAAGGTTAATCCAGCATTATGGGCTAGAAGTTTAGACACAGACAAGCAAAGGAAAAGTCTACTACTAAATTCAGAGGGCTGGGAAATCATTCCCATCATGGTTCCCATGTTATAAATGGAGTCTAGAAACATTCATTCAACTTTTAAATTGCAAAGCAGGATTACAAACTGAGTTAAAATGATTTGCCAGAAAAACCTTTTATAAAAATTCAAGTCACTGAAAATGAATAATTGCAGATGCAGACATTCACACTAGAAAACTACTTCCGTATTGTAGGGCTATGAGAAAATTGCTATTTTTGTAAGAGAATGGCAATTATTAAATCACTAGGAACTGTTTAAATGCAGTGGATTGTGGATGCAACCATTAGCAGCATGAACAGGTAAAATCTATTTTCTTTCTTCTTCTAAAAGTCTAATTGCTCTCTGCAATATCAAGAGGAAATTCAGTATGCTGAGTGATTCATTGAGGTCACTTACTGTGTTTTCAATCATTTTCTTAGTGGAATTATCCTATGAATACTTTGTAATTCAGCTGAATGAGAAATGGTTTTCTATTTCATGAGAATTTGCACAGGTTGAAAAAAGTTTAAAAATATTCAAAATTCCAGAATGCTCATGTCTATCTGAAAACAAAAACTTCCATTTTGAAAGTGCTTTCAAGGAAAAAACAAACAGTCAGTTTCTGGAAATGCTAAAGCATGGTTTCATCAAGATTTTTCACCTAAGTTTTTCCTAATGTGGTAAGCATAGACCACTGTAATTTTTATTTTAATAAAACTCTTAAAATAAATGTCTATTGAAATGTATTTTTTAAACATTTCAGTAAAATTATTTAAGAATTATGAATGAATGAAGTATTAATGACTGTATAAGGAGAGCCAAGGCACTGAAGTCACAGACACTTTGGCATGATTCTCAATTTATAGAAGACAAGAAGTGAGATTTGCCAAGCTTTATGTTCTTGTGTAGGACAGACATCAGGATGTGGGCCTACAGCTGTCCTCAGTTTCCACCCCTACATTTGCATGTGAACAAACTCTTGGAGTTAGGCACACAGACTAAATTGTTCATATAAATGAAAAAGTTGCTGCAATAAAAAGTTCCCATAATAGCATATGCTGGTTTATCATCTCCTTGAAAATGCGAAGTCTCTTTATTCACAGAGGACGTGAAGACTGTTTCATCCCTCTGATAATTTGAGAGCATACGATTGTATTTTACTGAGCTATACCCTATTATAAATAAACTCAGAATCTGCTGGTTTGCTTAGATATACCTAACAGCTAAATTTGGTCCACTGTGCCTTTGCTGGACATGGTAAATTATGTGCTATCTTTTCAGGGTGCTCAGAAAATCTCCACATGGGTCTGTAATCTATCTATAGCCCTCTGCCAGCTGGTTAATGGCAGCAAAAGGGCTGGTTTCAATATGTTTCAGTTCTCTCCTGAAACATAACTTAACCAGCTTGTAACACAGGGAAACTAAATATATCTTTTCCCAGCACCCTTTACAGTCACAAGTTTGACACTCTCAAGTACTCTGAGGACATGTACAAACCAAGAAAAAAAAAGCTTTATTAGAGGAGCAGAAATGGTTATAAACTTGGGAAACAAAGCAACAGGATGTACCTATTACTTTTACATACAAATATACATTTACAAGACAAATATCTTCCCTTACCTTCCAGTATTTTTTTTCAGAAGTATTCTTTCCGTCCCTCACAGAAGTTCCTGTAGGTAAGAGTAAGATCGTATGGTGGCTTGGATCTCTGAAAACCAATAGAAGTTAATCACTATTTCTTATCAGATCTGTCACCAGTGGCAAGGAAATAACTTGTATGAATCCTGTAAGACAGCATTACTGCCCAGACCTGCTCTTGGCTTCTACCCTATGAGTACAGCAGACACCAGGCCTATAATGGTAGGGGTATTTTATGAAAATGTACACCTTGAATGGTTTATCACACTACCCTCAGTGGTACTCATGCCTCTATTAGCTAAACAGAGTCAGAGCACTCTTCCATAGAGTCTGATGACTAGCAATCTGCCCAGCTCATTTCTGGCCCCTTGCTCCTATCCATTTCCCAGACGTGCCCAGGCTCTGTAGGAGAGGACAGCATGTGGCATGCAAACTGGTTACCCACCCTCCTTTCCAGAGGGAAGGCTCAGTACTGCTCAGATTTTAGAGAATTAGGCAACATTTCTCATCTAAGGTTCTGATGTGGTTTAGGGATTTGCATGTGTAGGTTGAAAAAATGCATAGAAATGGCTAGTGTCTTTCAGGCATTTGGGTGATTCCAATGCTTGAGCAGAGTCTTTGCTATGTGGAGAAGAGCCAATTGTCCAAACAGACTGACCTCTTTTCTGGTCTCTCAGTGCCCACATATTTT
>NW_010185386.1:0-975 GCF_000695765.1 Mesitornis unicolor | reverse complement strand
GAGTTGCGAAATATCGACGAAAGACATATTGGTAGGTGGTCAAAGCAAATTAAATTATCTGCAACTTTCCCCGTTAGCTCCCAGCCACAGAGCTCACATGCATGTAGACTTCTGGATTCCAGTTGTGATAAAAGAGTTAGAGGTTTCAACTTTGGAGAAATAAATAGTTGTTCAAGAGTAAATCTCTGCCTGCTTCTCTATGCTCTTTGCAAACCCAGGAATTTATGAGTGGATGAATTTAGTAGCACTGAAAGCATTACTTGATCAGCTTCACTGTCATCAGCAGATGTCACTGCAGCCATTAGTAACTAATGAATTGTTTAAGAAGATATAATGGCTAATTTGTCTGGTCAAAAAGGCATGAACACAACCTTTGAAAGCTGCATTCTATTAAGTGAAGAGAAAAAATAGAGTTCATTGTCCTTTAATTTCCAAATGGGATGAGTTCCAAAGCAGTTACAGATCTGAGACAAATTACCTGGTGAATCTGTGGCATCTTCTGACATGCTGATGAGAAAAGAGTTGTGAAATACTTAGGGTGACAATGAATCAGGTAAAGAAACCAGAAAAGAGATTTATATAATCTTAATATGAGCAAGTTGGCTCTCAAAGGACCATTAAATAATACATGTTTGTCTTCTTGTTCTGCTTCCAGTAGTTTTTAACAATGACTACTTTTATCTAAAAATCTTCTGTGCTTTTCTATATGCTTTTGAGTGGCCAGAAAACATTCCATAGTTACGATTGTTACTGAGAGTCCTCATTAAGTACAAAGTTTCTACTTTGTTCCCACAAAAAACAGACAACACACATAAATATGAGACCTTTATTTACATGTAACAAAACTAGGATCCTTTTCCTTCTGATATATTGATTTGGTCCTAGCATTTGATCTAACCTGCACCTGACTTGTATTCCAATATATTCATCATCTTTGTGGCTCAAAAAATCACAGAATCACAGAATGTTAGGAGT
>NW_010185385.1:9673-27639 GCF_000695765.1 Mesitornis unicolor | reverse complement strand
CTGGAAAGACCTCCAGGCACCCGGACCAAACCATTTCACTTCAGATGAGGTTGCTCCTGTAGCGTTGCAGTCCCGCTCTGGTAATGCTATGGCCTCAGATAAGGGGCAGACCCCGCATGCTGAGACCTCAGCCGGCTCGAAAAGGTTATGCAGGTACAAAAAGCCCCGAAGCAGATCTTTTGATTTAATTTTTAATGAGTTGCATCAATGCTATTCAAGCGGAGCTGTTGTGGCACCTGGTGAACGCCTGTCAGGGCAGATGCTGTGCCAGCGGGCACTCGGCACGCACAAAAGCAGCGAGCAGGATCTCAGGCAGCGTCTGCCATCCCTCAAAGTTCAGGAAAAGCCTCGGGAGGAAAGCAGCAGCCCTGTCGCTGTTTATAGGTACCCCCAGAGCTGACCCCCTGAGTGTGCAGGACCAGCCTCGGCTGAGGCCAGTTGTGTGCAGGCACTGGGGAGGGGCAATGCTGAATTTCTGGACATTTTTAGACTTCTCAGACTTTAAATACAAAGGGCCAGATCTGATTCCTAGCGAGGAGCTCTGCTGACTTGGCAGAGTGCACCAGAAAACACGAAAGACCCGCAATCTCTGTCCCCAGGCTGCAGGGCCCCCCTGTGTCTGGATGCTGCCGGTGGGAAGGCAGCACCCAAGATGTAGCTCAGACACCGTAGAGTCCTCACAGGCCCAGAAGCATCAAGACAAAAATGGGAAACAAACCTGAGGGCTCATGACAAAAGGTTTTCCCCTGGGACTAATATTTTCACATCACGTCTCATACCCTCTTTTATCCACATACTGGAGGACTCAACAACAGCAAAGCTTCACGTCTGCACTTCAGGGTTTCTCTTCTTTACCCATGAGCTTTGAATCAGTCAGTTACTCTGCAAAAGTCAGAGACGAAAAAAAAAGTGGAAAGCAACAGAGGGAGTGACAGCAAGGAGTAACTCAGGGCTGGCAAACTACCATTAGCAAAGGGATTATTACATTTCTCTGTTACACTGAGAAAATCTAATGGGTAATAAAGAAAGCAATAAAGTTCTTTGCTGGTCTGGTGCTGTGTCACTGCGTTCCAGGAGTTACATCTCAGGAGGGCAGTTAAGTTGATCCGTGGGGATCATTTTCTCAGTGTCGATCTTGTAGGACTGGAGAACGCTCTTCAGGTGCTCCACGGTTTCTGGGTGCATCTCGGGAGCTCTTGATAGAATCCAGGCATAGTCGATGTGGAAAAGCCAGAGGATGTTAGTGCAGGAGTAAACCAGTGAGTAGTTTTCATAGTCGGTGGAGATGACCCAGTAAGGGGCAGAAGGCATGACTAGGAGAAAGAAGGGCACCATGAATGTGATGGGGAACCAATTCTGGACTGCTCTGCAGCACTGGAGCCACAGCTTGTGGTGCTGTTCTCACTTTTGCTGCTCTCGAGCTGCGTAACTGTGGTCAAGACAGGGAGCTATAATTTAGAAAAGCCTATCAGAACTCCTTCTTCCTATCAGGATCCTTGTTCTTTGTTCCTCACAAAGCCCTGACTAGGAAGGTCTTGGTGAAAAGTTAACACTAGCACTTACACAGTTCAGCTGGGCCACCGAAAACCAACCCAGCTCATACCCGTGTGAGGGTGCTTGCTGGTGGGAAGGATCTGTAGGGCAGGTAGCTGAGAGCAGTGATCTGAGGAGCACAAACCACCACTCCCTCCCCACCACCCACTGCCCCACGCAGCCAACCGGAGACCAGGCAGTGGGAGCTGGTATCACTCAGCCCATCGCACCGGTGCCAGCCACCTGGGCAAAATTCTGATCTCCATCAGGCTGCTACGCCTGAAGCATCTGCTCTGATGAGGGACAGCCACTCCAGCTCCAAACCATCAGGCAGAAAGCAGAGGTGAGTGTGAGAGCCCTGGGATTTATTCCTGATGCACTCAGGAATGTCAGGCGCTGCTCTCTGGGGCTTGCATCTGGTGAGGAGGATTGGGGTTGCACAGGCTGTGGGTGCAATGGCTGTGAGTGGTACCCGAGCAGCACGTAGCTAAGTCTGGCTGTGCTCATGAACAATAATTGTCCTCTGCAAGTACCCCTGCTCCACCCATTTCTCCAAATAACCCATCTGGGTGAGTGCTATGGAACAGCCAAGGAAAAGGTGTGAGGGAGCAGAATAATAAAGGAGCCAAGGGGGGACTTCTCACTTTCGACAGCGTTGCTGAGGCAGAGGACAGTGCTGTGCAACAGGGATCAAATGCTCTGCACCTCAGCTGGCCCCTGTGGTGCATTATGTTGACAAGGGAAGAAAAAGCAAAGAAAAACAAATTATTAACGGTTATTAAAAGGCACTTGTGTGCACAGGCAGGGTGGGCTAATAGCTGGGTTCAGAAAAACAAGCCTATTCCTGGCTCCTGCAGCGGCTGTGGGGCTGCCTCCCCACCTCCCACCCTCCCTGTCCCATCTGTGAAGCGACCTGGAGGGAAGAACGGATGGTAGCGCTGCTGAGCTCTCTTGCTTTGAGATCAGCTGGTGAAGAATGCTCTACCACTGCGGGGCTGTTGCTGTAACTGATGGATAAATATCACCAAAACACTGCCTGCTGGTCACAACATCTGTCCTAACCCTACACCACTGCCCCATCGTGCTGTGCTGAAGTTACCAGGGCAGGTTCACCTCTTGCTTAGTTGGTTTTGGATTTAATTTAGTGTAGGCGCTGCCCTCCCACCGTGCCTGCACCACAGCACTGCTGGGGCTAGCGGGGGCTGCGAGCCCCCCAGCCACACACTTACACCAGTTAAAGCGGACGCCCAGCTTGGCTGGCTCCTTTACATCGATGTGCATGATTTCTCCTTCGACTTCGTTGACTTTGCCATTGGATCTAAGAGGAGAACAACAAGGCGAGAAATAAAATCAGTTGAGATTGAAATCACTTAATTTTTTGCTTCTGCTAAATCATCCCTCCTGATGCATTCACCTGCCAAGGGGTGGCTGGAACATGCACCAGGTAACCACAGCATCACCGGAGGCTCACACCTGGGGACAGGTTCAACAGTGCCCGGGCACACCAGGTCCTGGGTCAGGTGCAGTGGGCAAACGCTGTCCCAGGTTAAGCTGCCCCAGCACACCCCAGGTGCCCCTGCCAGCGGGTTGTACTTCAGTGCCAGGGGGACAGTGACAGCAAAAAGAGAGAGGAAGACCCCTCTGCATGGGACAGGACGATCCCAGCACTGATCTTGGATGTGCCAGGAGCAGCTCGATGCCTGCCAGCCATGGGAGGCATGTGTTCATGTCTGTTTAATCACCTGCATTTTTTTCCAGGTCACGGCACATTCCTCTGCACATAAACTACCTGTCCCTGCTTGGTGAGACAGGGTTTGTTTCACTGCTGGTTCGGAGCGCTGCCCTGCTGGCAGCAAGCCCTACGACTCGGGCTGCCCTTCTTATATTTGTATTTTCCCCTGGATGCCTCAAGACCTGGACGCTGCCTGTGGGACAGGAAAGTTTCACACTTCCCTGTGAAACAGGAACGCCCAAGGAGGCAGGAGCTAATGCTGCCAACAGCAGAGGTCAAGGGGCTGATGCTGAGCCATGAGCAGTGCACACCTGACTCAAAATATTCCTGACATTTCAGGGTCCTGAGCTGCTGCAGCGGTGACAGCGACGCTCAGATTGATCTCCCAGAGATGAATGCAGGCACAGAGGAATGGCCCAGCTGTTTGCCGGGCGCTGCCCTCCCAGTGGAGCTGCAGGGACAGGGCTGTGCGGTCAGCGAGCAGCATGGGCGCTGCTCTGCCGGACACGGGGGATGTGTTGCTGCCTTGTTGTTATTGTGACCGAGAACAAAGTCCCCACAGCATGCCAGGGAGCGCAGGGGACAGCGCTGCGTTCACCGCTGACTCCCTCCCATTCATTCAGCCGCTGACAGCAGCAGCCCACGAGAGCTGGGGCTGGTGATAGAAACAGATGAATCAATATCTGCACTGGGCCTTGCAAAAAGCCAGGAGGGCTCGGGATAATTGCAGAATATCGAGTATAATAAAGGGAACAATTAGTGCATTCAGTTTGCTCACTGATTTGAACTGGCAACGACTGCAAATCCCCTTACACAGCAGTTACTACCAGTGCAAGGTAAATGCTCCAGAAAAACGGTGACGAGTATTTGCTTAAGTAAAAATGACCCATGTGCTTCACCTTCCCTGCCCCTTTCATTGGGTCCCTTTACTCCAGAGCAGAGAGGAGCACGGCCACAGGCACCTCTCAGTATGCAGGGGCACAAGGTGATGGTTGCTGTCCCGTAACCAGCCCCATAACCCTCCCAGGACAGGACCTGGGACATCCAACTTCTCAGCCATCACAGGGGATCACAAACCAGCCAGGGAGACACCCAGACTATTTCACACTGCAGTCACCATCTGCGTTTGATCTATTTTCTCACTACTCACCTTGGGCAATGAGACAGAGACCTGGTGAGCCCCAGGGAAGAAACTGGAGACCCACATCTCTGCCATAACTGCAGCAAAGCCCATTATCCCAGTAGAGCTACTGCAACCATAGGGTGCCTCTCCAAGCACCCCCAGACCCAGAAACAGGCAATCTGGAAGAGAAATGACCACCCAGAGCAGCAGGAGAGGTGACAAGAGTGCCACACGAGTGCCATGGTAGTGAGGACGCAAACACTTACAGCATCTCCTTGTTGATCACCTTGAACTTCCCATTCTCCTTCAGCGAGTAGTTTGCCTGGATGCAGCTTCCTTTCTCGAAACTCGAGGGCAGCTTCTCTATCTCGTACCATTTTCCCAGATACTGATAAAAGGAAGTCCAGAGAGGAGCTTTTAGCACAGGAGGGCTGAGGCGGCGCAGCCCAGCTCTTTTGCTGGCATGGCTTTGCCTGTTCGGTTCATTCCACTGCATCCACCTCGGTGGTGCAGGGGGCTGTGAGGAGTTAACAGGGCTGTGGACCCACGCTGGTAGATCTGGCACAGGGTGTCAAGATCAGACCCACCAGCCCCCTGCCCTTCCCTGGGCAGTTTGCCCTTGCTCCCATGCCCCCTTAGCCTGACTCACTACCTTGTTGATATCGAAGTCTTCTTGGACTGCTGGGTCTGGGCACGGTCCCATGTGAAACATCTGGCCTTTCCCAACGCTGAGGAGGCTGAGCAGGACCGAGAACCGTGCTGCCGTGCCCAGCATGGCTGCGCTGGGATGCAGGCGGGAAGTGGACCTGGGGAGGAAGAAAAGAGCTGAGCTGGAGCCTCCCCAAGGCAGAAATTTGTGTGAAATACAACAGGAGAAACAGGACGTCTGCAGCAGGGCACCTCGGGGGCACAGTGAGGAGAAAAGGATCATGAGAAGAGCACTAAGGCATCATGCCAAGTAAGCCCCCAGCCCCAAATGGCATCAAGCCCCATCAGTGCTCAGGCAGTGCCTGGTGGGAGCACTTGCACCCATCACCCACACCTGACAGCCAGCGAGGTGCAGGGGTGACTAATGCCCGAGGACACACATTGTGCAGAGCTGAGGCAAGATGTGATATTAAATGCTGAAGTAGAAGAAACTTGCTCCGGAGCCAGGGCTCTCGGACATGGAAGGGAGCATGTACACCACAGCAGGACCCTACATGGTGCGTGGGACATCCCCACCTGTGCTGGGGCTGCCTGGCACCATGAGGTGGTGGGAGGGACAGCGCAGCTGCCTTTGGGGGGGTAACAGCATCTGTGTTCATGTGCCGGGGTGTACACAGCACTGCAGGGTGGGGAAGTTGGTCAAGACTCAAATCAGCACCAAATAAAACACAAACTGACCCCCAAAGGCATGCTGCAAGGAGGGAGAGGACACGTTTTCCTGCAGCAGGTCCTTACAGCCCTGCACCCCATGGGCACGGTGTGGCACCCGCTCTGCTACACGGTCACCAGCGGCAAAGCAGGGACAGGAGCTGTGCTGCTCACCCACGAGCAGCCCTTGCAGCCAGGATGCTGCCCACCTCCTTTGGGCTCTACTTGGGGCAGGTTGGCACCTACAGACCCTGCAGCATGGGGCTGCTCTGCTTCCCTGGCCAGAAACTCCTCTGCAAGAGCAGAGGGAGCATTTCCCCAAGTTTAAAACAAAGCCCAGCCCGTCTCCAGCCGCAGGGCATGGACCCCACTGCGGACACCAACACAGTTCCCATATTGAATCTCTTAATTCAGAAACATACCTTGGCTGACGAGGCTGAGTGATGCTCTGCGGAGGACCAGGGCTGCAAGGAACAGCTCTGTGGTGAGCTCTCTGCCTCGTCCTTTTATAAGCGTGCTGGGATCATCATTATTCAGCACTAGCACAAGCCACTCCCTGGTCCTCGACATGTTTTTGGCAGGCCGGTCAGCTGCCTTGGATCTGCAGCTGGTACGAAGCTGGAGATGGGCTGCAACTTGGCTGCTTACCCAGGCAAACAAAGGCACCCCACGTGTCTGGGTACCACTCAGCTGCAGAGCTCTCTGCCATTCAACTGCCCATAAGGGCCCTGGACCTGGGTGCAAATGGCAGGGGAAATGGGGAAGTGCCACAGCCTTTGGGAGGGGCTGGGGACAGCGGTGGCTCCTGCCCTGCTCCCTCTGGCCCTGCAACAGCCACCGCTGTGCTCCCAGTGAGGATGTGCAGCCTCCTCTGCCAGGGGATACCCGGGTCCCAGAGACTCTCTGGGCACCACAATGTCCTTGTCCCATCACAGTCACTTGCAGAAGGACAGAGGGAGCTGCAATTTTTCTTCGAGACTCCTGAATCTCTCTACAAGGGGAGATGCCTGTGCAATTAGCTCTGCGCTGACCTGGCAGTTTTTCCAACAGGTGCCCAGCAAATGGCTTTGACAGCAGAGCAGCCATCTGTGAAGGCAGTGAGTCCTGAGAGTTATGCAAGGAGAGTTGAGTAACAGACAGGATGCTCTCTGTGTTTAATTACATTTTCTTTTAATCTAATCTCTGTTAAGACTTTCTCTCAAGGTCTGTTTTTACACGCTGCCTTACTCACACATGCACACACATGCTCTTGAGCCCCTGGCTGCCCAAGAGTCACACACCCCTCAGTCCTGTCCCTTACTAGGGCTGTGCTGCCAAGGTGTGCCCCAAAACACGGCCACAGCCAAGGTGCTCCCAGGACCTCGATGGCCATCACAGATGAGCATGGCTGATCCAGTGCAGACCTTGCACTGCTGGTGAGGGTGAAGAGCTCGAGGGGAGCCCCTGCTCCACAACTCTGCTGCCAGTGCTTGGCATGGGACAGGGGGGACATGCAGGGACCCTCCCCACCTGCACCCATAGCCCTCAGTGGTTTGGCAGCCACCACGTGCATGTCCCTGATGGGGTTGCTCTGGCTGCCTATGTCAGTCTGAGGTGTCCTGCAGACCCTCTGCAAGCCCCACGTTTATCTGTACCTCTTGTGATACAAACAGCTTAGAAATCAGAAAAACCCTGGGCAGATGCCCTGACCTGCACAGTACAGGTTGCCCAGTGGAGGTGGGATGCCCCACGGGCAGCAGATCAGTGGGCTCAGTTTTTCTCCTGAGCTTGGCTGCCTGCATCCTGCAGAGCAGCCAGGGAGGAAAGCACTGCAGGTGGCCACAGCACAGCATTTGCCATGCATGTGTGAGGACAAGCATGTGGAGGTGTGTTGGTGTGTGTATCCACACCGGCACATGGAGCGCTTTCCTGCGGGACGGAGCAAGGACTTCCTGGCTGTGGAGGCAGCATTTTGCCCTTGTATGGAGCAGTTCTGATGGAGCTTTTCATCCCACTGTGGCAGGAGGGGCTCATGCTCACTCTGACCTCCAGACACTGCCCAGCACCAAGGGCTGCCCTGCTGTGCTGGCCCTGCCACTGCTATGCCCGGGTGGCCAGGCACTGCAGTTTTGGCTCCCAGCACCCTGTGGCCAAGGTCACACCGGAGCAGCGAGGCGTTCACCCAGTCACGCTCCATGAAACTTGCTGCAGGAATATGCGTTCACCTGGGACATGAACCCCAGTGAGAGTGGGGATGATGTGGGGTGGGCTTTGCTTTAGCCATCAGCTCCCTCACAGCCAGCACCAACAGCAGTGGAAGCAAACCTATGTCTTGGAGACAGGGGTTCCCACCTCCAGCCAAAGGCAGCACGTTAAGAAGCCCAACCAGCCAAGAGGGATCCCATGGATGTCGAGGCACCGCACTCCTTGAAGCACAGATGATGAGAGCTGACAGCCCAGCTTACTGCTGGATGCTGGGACCTGTCTCCACCAAACGCTGGCTGCACCCACCCCAGGGGCACATTTCTGAGCTCTGTCTGACCACAGCAGGAAGCATTCAGGTATCTGCTGCTCCTGTGTTAGAACGGAGCAGGCTTGGTCGGGCTCCTGCAGGGCCCACCAGGCCAGGCCATGTTTCCTGGCTACCCCAGCCCCAGCACCACCAGGACCCTCCTGTCATCCACTTCCAGTACCCACCGGCACCACTCGCCCGCAGGGCCCTGCTCCGTGTCCTTGCCTGTCGTTAGCCTGGACCAGGCCTCTGCACCTTCAGTGCACACCAGAGCGAGGGTTCAGGGAAAAGCATAACCTTATAATTGCACCTAATTGTGGGGTGGGGAGAAGTCATCTCCACCTGGCAAGCAGTTTGCACCCTGGAGCAGAGGAGGGGCGGCACATCAAAGGGCAGGAAGCTGGAGCAGGGGTGGGAGGACAGGAAGGAGGAGAGCTGAGGGGGAAACCAGGGCAAAGCAGGGGATGCACCAGACACGCTTTGAATGTTTCGTGCAAGAATGAAGCCTCCCCCGCATTTCTGGGTGATGAGGCAGTGGCAAGGCGGGTGTATGGGGTGCAGCACAGGGAGGGTAAAGTGCTGCAGGGGTTGGAGTGTCACATCAGCCCTGAAGGTAACCTGGCTTAGTGCAGAAGTGAGATTGTCCCATCATGAACAGCAGGTCACCCTGAAATCAGCTTCTGGCACCCCAGGGAAACGCTGTCTCACTGTGCTATGTCCCTCAGCTGGGATTTCAGCATTTGCCATGGGATGGGAGAGCAGCTGGAGTGACACCATCACCTCAACTCTGTGATGAGATCTGCTCCAGGCCTTGACATTGCTTAGGACAGCCTAGAAACTGCTTGAGCACTCACCAGTGGGAAAGTCCTCCAGCAGAGGAACTGCAGGGACCAGGAGCTCCGGGCACACCACCAGCTCCAGCCCTGGGAGTCAGCAGCCCAGGACTCCCTGCCTGTCCCCATCAGGAAGCTTTCATCTCCAGTTGGTGTCTGAGCAACCCAAATGCTGGAGAGCTGCCACGGTCCTGGCCATTTTGCACCATTTTTATGAACAGATCCTCCTTCAGGCCTGCTGCCTTTGCAGTCCCAGTGCTGGACCCTCTCTGCAGGACCTGCAGTGTCAAAGCACCATATCCTGGGATCCAGGATATCCTAGGATCCTGAGACTCCCACCACGGAGAGGCCGTTTGCAGAGACGGCTCTTCCAGCCGCACGAGGTGCCTTCCCTCCTTTCCCCGTCTTTCCTCCTGCAAGTTCATTTTTGCTGTGTTTCTCTCTCCCCTGAAGGAAATGGGACTTTGGGCTGGCCAGACAAGTTGTCACATGTCTGTAGACACAAAAATGAACTTGTGGGAGACAAGACAGAGCGAGGGAAGGCAGGTGGGAATTTTCCTCTGTTTCTAGGAGCGGCAAGAAAGTGCTTTGAAATCTGTTCATGCAAAATGGTGTAAAATTTCTAATTACAGTTGTGACACCAAAGGGACTAAACAGGATCTGGAAGTGTGAACTGGCCTCTGGGATATGGGAACTCAGTCCAAGGCAAGTGCACAAAAGGTGGTGTGATTCCTGTATAGGCAATTAGTGAGTAGCTCTCCACCCTGAAAATTATCCAATTATGCATTCAAAATACAAGAAACCAGAGAGAGATTTAAGTAGCTGGAAAACTAAAAAAGATATTATTATTTAAGGGTCGTGCAGGACCAGCAGTGGTTCTGGCTGGGCTCTGAGGAGGACTCCCTGACCTTCTTGGCACTGCTGCTGCTGCGGTCCAAGTCCCTGCAGAGAGGAACCAGAGGGATCCCTACTTTTCTGAAACGAACAAACAAACAGGGCAAAGAAAAACAAGGACAAAGAGGTACAAAAGAGACAGCAGGACAAGTCTCTGCAGACAGACCTACATTGCAGAGCTGGAGCTGGACCAGTGATAAAGCTTTGGCCCGCTGGCATCTCACTCCTGTGGATGTGCTCACCATAAAAACCCAGCGTTCAAGCAGTGCACTTAATCCTGGCTTTTCAGTATCTCAGACATGCCAAGGTCAGTCTTATGCTGCTAAATAAGGTAAAAATTCCGTTGTTGTTGCATTTTGCTGCCGGGTTATCACAGCATACGCGAGGTACTGGGCAGGGCAGGCGTCTGCACCCTGCAGAGCTGAGCCCCGGTGCTTGCTGCCGTGCTCTGCATCCTGCTTCTCAGAGGACAGCTCCCAAATGCTCCCATGGATTTAGAATGGTTTTTTTTTCTGGACTCTTTAAGTGGTCCCCAGCATACTGAAACATACTTCTAAAGCTTTAAAAAATATCATTAGACATACTTAGAGAGTGCCTTCTGCAAAGGGACTCTCTGTTCCCCTGGAGAAGGCACAGTGATCTGCTCACGGCATTGCCAGAACTGGCCAAGAGATGCCCCAGGAAGGTTATTTAAAGCCCACAGCCCCATTCTCTGCAGCTAAATCATGTTTCAGCTCAGGAATGCGTTAATGAAGTTACACAATTATATTTTCTATGACCTATATACAACCTCCAGCTTACTTGCAACATAGATTTATAACGTGTGGGCAACCGCAGCTCTGCTCATAGAGTGAGAGAACAGACTCTATTTAATTAAGAAATGCAATTAAGAAATCTCCTGCAGATTGTGCCGCCCCACCAGCCGAGCAGGGATTCCTTCAGCAGGGACATGGGGTCTCCTGCTGCGGGAGCAATTCAGGGCCAGCTTCAAGTCAGCAACTCACATCAGCTACCAGGAGCGCAGGAATCACCCATGGAGTTTTGGGGTTGCCTTGGACCCTGAGATATCTCCTGTTTCGACACTGTGGGGCTGTTTTCTATATGTTTTATATATGCACCAAGAAGATCTGGATCTGAGGACGGCCCTTTGGCCCTGATGGACTTCTCCAATGGCCAGCACAGTGTTTCCAAACACCATCTCTGAGCCTCCGATCTCACACCACACATCAGAGGAGAATTTTAAGAATCCCTTTCCTGAAAGAGGAGTCACATCCCTCTGCACAGGCTGCACAGCACAAAGACCCTGGCATATGTGTTTGGCTTTGCCCGTGAATAGCTGCACTGAGGCCGCCGAGCCCAAGCACGCATCCCTTGCGTTGAAACACAGGCCTAAGTGTTTGCTGGACTGGAGTTTACATTATCCAGAAAATAAATAACATAAATTCAGTGGTCAATGCTCTGACTTGTGTTTCAATACATAGTTGCAGTCTGAAACAGCACAGAGATACCATTCACAGTGAGTTTCATTCAAACTAGTTAGGAAATTTTAGGAATGATTAGTTTAGAGAGCATAAAAAATGCTTTTATCTGCGCCGCACCCCAGGGACACCAGCCAGGCACGTGTTTCAGTACGACCAGACCTGGGCTGAGACAAGAGGTGCTTCATCCAATTAACGCTCAAAACAGATGATGTACCTTACATTCCCAGCTGTAATTGTTCTCACAAAATGGTTGTTACCCCCAGAATAGAGCAAAACCTCATGACGTTCAACCTCATGAAGTCCAACAAGACCAAGTGCAAGGTCCTGCACCCAGGTAGGAGCAGACCCAAACACAAATACAGGCTGCGGGGAGACCTTAAAGCATCCTTCCAGTTCCTGAAAGGGTCCTACAGGAAAGCTGGGGAGGGACTTTCTACAAGGGCAGGTAGAGACAGAACAAGGGAGAATGGTTTTAAACTGGAAGAGGGGAGATTTAGACTGGATATTAGGAAGAAATTCTTTACTGTGAGGGTGGCGAGGCCCTGGCCCAGGTTGCCCAGGGACGCTGTGGATTCCCCCTCCCTGGAGGTGTTCAAGGCCAGGTTGGATGGGGCTTTGAGCAGCCTGGGCTGGTGGAGGTGTCCCTGCCCATGGCAGGGGTTGGACTGGATGAGCTTTAAGGTCCCTTCCAACCCAAACCATTCTGTGATTCTGTGAAAAGCTTCCCACACCAGGACAGACACACAGGGCTGTAGGAGCTTCCTTGGGAGCAATGGAGCAACCTGGGACTGTTTTTGAGTCTGTAAGTACTGTGCACAGGAAAGAGCTGCCTGAACCCAGAGCCAGACCTGGCTGTGCCAAGTGCCATGTCATGAAAACTCAGCGCTGGAGTCACTGGCTGGGACAGAGAGATCACTGCAGTTACCAGCTGACTCTGTCCTGCACCTTGTCTAAGCCACCTCATGCCACAGAGCCAAGCCACCACACTCTCGTCCTCTTTGAAGGTGGCCAGTGCCACCTCAAAGCCTTTCCTGAGTGCTCAGGCAGATCTTCTGCAGCACCTTGGCTGTGTGGGAGCACTCGATCCCCATCTTTTTCTCTGCAGGGCTGCTGGGGTAAGTGCCTGCACAAGCACAAGCATTCATGCACTGCTTTCTATAAAACGAGCCATACTGCAGACACCCACTGGATGTCTCCAGTGGGACGCAGGGACTGCCACTCCTTCCCTGCAGTAGGTGTTGGAGCCGTGGGGCCTTATCAGGGCTCATTCGCTCTCCACCGCTGCCTCCTTAGTCACGCTTCCTTGGAGCAACAATTGCATCTCATTAGCGGTGGCAAGGGAAGGTGCTTCGCTGCGCTCCAAATGCTTCAACGCCCCTGAGCAGGCAGAAAGCAGGAAGGAGCCGTGAGGATGCAGGGTGCTGGCAGCCTCCTGACTGACTGTCATTGTAACCCTGGTTAAAGTCCCACCAGGAAAACAACTTCTCCTCAGCACTTGACCCCGCAAGGTGACGGGTGCCACCAGCACCCCCGGGAGCACGATCGCCCTGGCAGCGAGGCCCTGGAGTTACACAGTAAAAGACGATGTAGAGCTCTCCCCCAAGCTGAGTTCAAGGTCCCTGGGCAAGGTGCCTGTGGGGTGATGGTTAACCTGGGTGCCCATTTAAAAGCAGCATAACATTGTTAATGTCTGCTCTCAACCCTGGCACCTTCCTCTCCGAAGCTATGAAAGTTCAGAGGACTTTATAAGCCACTTGTAGCAGCTTTCATGCAGAAGACTGGAGGCGCCACATTGTTTTATTGTGCCACAATAAGTAATTCAGCCCATGGAAAGGGGGATAATACCTGCTCTGGCATCAGTTACAACAACCAGATGAGTCAAACAGCACTGCATCGCGTTGCCATGTGTATTTTTTTGGTTTTACACTTTCCAGCATGGGCAGTATGGTGCAGAGACGGCTGGGATGGTAAGGGAGCTTGGCATGGGCAGAGCAATTTGTTCTGGACACTTAGCAACCCCCTGGCAGCACCAGGACCAGAAGTGCTGGATCTCAGTCCTAGGCAGAAGGCTTTCCATTATACCATTAAAGCAGACCTGGTTACACCGGTGAATACCCTCTGTACAGTCAAAGCAGAAATTCTTTCTTTCATTTTAGCTGTTTCTGCTTTTATTGATGTCTTGGCGAGCACCATGATGGAAGATCTGCTAGACTTTGAGGTGAGCAGAGCTGCTCTTGCTGTGTGCTGGAGCTGGCAAAGGCTGGGAAACGTCGCTGCTCTTCACAACATCATCTGCCAGGTGCTGCACGAGAAAGAGCTTTCATACAAGGGGCCATGCTCGGGGGTGGACAACCTTGTGCCAGCCTGGGGGGATGCACTTGCACCCAACAGGGGAAGGCAAGTGAGGAACTGGCAGGCAGACCAAATGTCACCATGTGCTCTTCAAAGCAAACCCGTAAAACTCATGGTATTGGGGCCAATTTCATGGTGCAAGGGCTGTGAAACTGCAAAGCTGGTAATGGTAAAGTGCTACCATCGAGTCTTAGAAACCCTCACTCTCAAAAATAGAGATTTTTTCCAAAAAGCCAGAAAATTTCAGACTGACCATGTCAATTCCTTGGGGCTCGAAGCTGCCAGGTGGTGAGAGCTCCTTCATTAAGGATAACCTGATAATGATCATAAAAATGCCTCCCTGACCATATCTATGGGGCCAAAACACAAACAGCTTCTCTGTTAAGGGCAGAGGAAAGCGATACTGCACATCCACAGGCAAAGAGGTGGCCAGAGACCCACTCCCATACTGCTCTGTTGGCAAAAGGTGCTGTGAGGGCAACCACTCTCAGGGAACCAAATTAAAGCACCCTGAGGTGCTTTTTAAATTTGGAAAGGGCGAGTGTCAGGAGGAAGGAACCAGGCTCTGCTCTGGGCTGTCCAATGCCAGGACAAGGGGCAATGGTCCCAAGCTGGAGCACAGGAGGTTCAAGCTGAAGATGAGGACAAACTTCGTCAGTGTGAGGGTGCCAGAGCATGGCCCAGGCTGCCCAGAGAGGTTGTGGAGTCTCCTTCTCTGCAGACATTCAAAACCTGCCTGGACGCGTTCCTGTGTGACCTGGTCTGGTGATCCTGCTCTGGCAGGGGTTGGACTGGATGAGCTTTCGAGGTCCCTTCCAACTCCTGAGATTCTGTGACTCTGTGAGGGAAGTGGATTACTGCATGTGCACTGCACCATGTGTGTGACAACCGCACCTGAGCGCTGACTCAGCCAAGCGCTGTGCCCAGCCCTGCTGCCCCTGCGCCTGGAGCAGGGGACGTGCTGACAGCACAGCTCCTCCAGCCAGCGCACGACCCTCCCTACATCCAAAGGGCTCTGAAGAGCTGCTTCACTGCCAAGACATGGCAAGAGGAGACCCTGCCTGCTGCATGCGACCTGCACGCACACCCGCTTGGTGCCTCCCGATAAGCTACAAGGCAAAAGTATTATTTCACATCGCTGTTTTGAGGGGATCGCACAGCCCTGCTCCCTCCCTCAAAGAGTGCCAGGGGAGAGGACGATACGGCTGCATCAGTAGCATCGCTGTGGCCCTTCAAGCACTTCCACTGCTGAGGATGAATTAACTGTATCTGGCTCCGGGCCAGGCCCTGGAGGTGGAGCTGGCTCCGTTACAAATTCTCTTGCTATTTGTAGCATCTCTCCCATCCCCAGGGCTCAGGCTGCTGGCTGAGAAACCTGCTGGCATCGGTTTGGGTTTGTTTCGAAGATGTTTCTCAGCATTGCGGTTGCACAGGAAGCTGAAAACTCATGTTTCAAAACCCCAGCCAAAAGGAGAGGTGCCGCTGTTGCTACTCACACAGCACCATCGTGTTCAGGTCCGGGGGGATGTCTTCAAGCTAGAAAGATAAATTAATCCCGTGTTTCCTAGGTCTTGAAGTTCCTAAAGCGCTACGCGAGGCTCCTATTTCAGGGTGCACTGGGTGGCACTGTTGCAGAGCCGGGTGCTGGCGAGCAGAGCTCCCTGCAGAAGCAGCAAGAGGATGAAGGCTTCCTGCTCCAGCGCTGCTGCTTCTGGGCCAGCAGCTCTCTGTGCGCGGCAGGACCTCGGCAGGTTTCTGACCTGCTGTGGCTGAGGTACAGATCTTTAGCACAGCGTCCCAACCTTCACTCAACACATTGAAAACGTAGTTTTTTCCAACTGATAGCGCTGATTGATGTTTTTCTTTGATTTCTTCCCAAGGAAGACAAGAAGCCCTGGGGAAGGCAGCTGGCCTGAGAGGTGCCGAGTCCCCACACCAGGACCTTTAGGAACAGAGAAAGCAACGCTGGGACAGCAGAGGTAAAGCCCTGACCTGGGGCAGAGGTGAGCTGCCTTGTGTAGACTCCTGTCCTGTTTTCAGGGCTGCTGCTGTGTGTGAAAGCGCTGCAATCACTGCCTTCCTTTTCCCAGTAACATTTCTGGCAGTGGGCAGTTCCTCAGCTGCAGGTTCAAAGCCAGATGTGCAAGAAGTGCTTCTCAAATCCTAACCTTTCCCCGAACACGTAACAAATCCATTCCAGGTGTTGAAGCACCAGGTTACACAGCAGACAGTGCCTACACAGCGTGAGTCAGTCATATGCATCATCTGGCCAGAAAAGGGGACAGAGATTAGCTTGGGCCCACTAGGCAGAGGAGAGCAGTCGCTCTCTAACCTTCTGGCATCCCTTGCACAGTTTTTTATCCAATGCTCAGTAACCAAACAGCACCCACAGGGCCACCACTTGGGAGAAAAGTGGCCTCACGGTCAACATTATCTAAGAGAAATCACATCCCACTGCCTACAAACATCCCTCCAAATGCTGGATCTGCCCCATCAGCCCAGCAGTACGTAAAGCGTAGGTCTCAGTAACACCACACGGCCCACATTTGGCACAGCCCACATTTGGTGCAGCACGCCTCCTGGCCAGCTCTGCAACTGTTCGAGATCTTCAGCCACATCAGAACAGCAAACCTAGGATGTCAGCCACCTGTGAGCGTGGTAAAGACTTTTGAAGCCCAGGGGAAGAAGCACACATTCCCATCCTCTGTGTAGCTCATTGTAGAGATAAACACATACAGGACTATCAGTGAGGGATCTCCATAGCAACTTGCTGCTTCTTGCCTCTGCCTGAAATGAACCACTTCCTCTGCAGCTCTCGCCACTCAGAAGACGCTTCTGGTTTCTCTTGGCTTTTAGAGCTGATCTTTATTCATGTCACCTGCAACAAACTTTTTGTCTTCTAAACTCTACCTTTGCTGCTAGCGGAGGTTTCATGTTGGGGCTAAACCAGGAACCACAGGTGCCGTGAGGTCTGGGACACACACAGGGACTTGCCACTGGTTTGGGACTTGGTTTTTAGTCAAGACAGAAAGAATCTGAAGCAATCTGGAGTATCCAGGCTCACAGTGCTTGCTTGGGAGATCCCAGGAGGCCTCTTGCTGTGTAAAGCTGAACCAGAGCAAATATAACATGCAAAGGAGCACCTCTTGGTTCCCAGTGCCATTGTCGAGAACCATGCTGGTCTGAAAGGGAAAACAGAAACACTTTACAAAGACTAAAGGGTGCACCAAGGAGCTGTACCATTGCTGTCTTCCAAAGCATTGCGAGAAACATGCAGAAAAAGGTAGGACACTGCCATGGCCTAAGCAGCTGGCCCTTGGAAAAAAGCCACAGGCACCTTCAGCAGCCTCACTCATTGCAGGGTACCACAGCAGCAGCGAGCATGGACTCCCAGGGGATTTTACTGAACTTCCGTCTGTCTCCTCCATCCTCCAGCTCTGAAGGTCACTCTCAAATGGAATTGAGATTTCTTCCCTCTGTTACTCACCAGCAAGATAACAACCTGCCCTCAATGCCCACATTAATACAACGCTGTGGTGTGAAACAAGGGTCTGGCTGCCTCAGGGAACAGATTTCAGAACCAAGTTCACTGGACACTGAATGGCAGCTGGAAGCTCAAGACGGTGAAGGACTTGCTCAGTCATCTTGGTTTTGCTCTGCAGGCTCTGAGTTCACATGATTATCTGCAGCATACAAAAACATTTGACACTTGCTCTTTCCAAACCAGCACACTGCTCCTCTTGTCCTCACACGGCCCCCCAGAGCTCCCCACCCAGGCAGAAACCAGAGCAGGCACCGACAGCTCCCCTGGGCACTTCTCAGGGTGCAGAGGAAGGGACAGGGGCTCACATGCTGTGAAATCCTAACCCTGACTCAGCCACGAGGTCCTTGCACGGCCTCAGACACTTCTTGGCTTGCAGGTCTCCGTTCTGCCTGTGAGAAGAGCTAATCCCTCTTACCAGGCAGCTGGAGCATGCGGATTAGTTACACGCAGAGCGCTGAGGCAATGAATAATGCACAGCATCCCTCTCTCAACAGCGTGATTTGAGGGAAACCACATAAAATGCAAACACTGATGTGTTTGTTTGCAGAGAGGCCTCTCTAGCTGCCTTCTGCTGATGGGTCCCGCTGCCTGTTCTGCTCCAGGCAGTTCTTACTGAGCCTCCACAGT
>NW_010185385.1:0-9642 GCF_000695765.1 Mesitornis unicolor | reverse complement strand
GAACCATTGCCACCTCCTTAATTACTGAGCCCATTTAAATCCCAACCTCAGATTCAAAGAGGGTGGGGAAAAAAAATGTAGAAATGAGCACTGGAGACACAGACATGTGCTTTACAAATCTCACAGTTTATTTTTCTCTCTGTGCAAATTAGTACTACTATTATTAGTACTACTTAACATTACTCACATTTCACAGTGCAGGGGGCAGATGTAATTACAACACTGCTGTCGGGATCGTTCTGAGTCCTGGATCCCAGGCAGTCTCCATGTGCTGATGGTCTGGAATAGAAGAGAACTGCACAGCCAGCACTTCCAGTAGTTGTCACTTGTAATACAAGCTACCTCCACAGCATCTCCAAGGGAAGCCCGTTTCCCTCCTCAGGCATCAGAGCATTCACGGCTGCATGCAGACTCTGAGCATTTACAGCCAGCAGCATGTAAAAAGTTTATGGCACAGTTTCCAAGTCAGAGCTAGCAGAGACAGATGAGGAAAAAGAAGCTATAAGCTCTTTTCATAGCCACTTAATCTCACATAAGACAAAACTGAACAAAGTTTAGCAGAGGAAGGGAAAGCTGGTCCCTAGAGTGAGAAGGTGGGGTCCCAGCTTGGCCAGCAGTGCCCACAGCCTGCTGGCTGCTGTGCTCGTGGTTACCACTGGGACAGAAGAATGGGGCATGAAGCCAGGCAGCCCCAGCACTTGGAAAATGATTGAAATAGGTCAACGATCCCTTGGGGATAGTGTGCGAAAGTAGCTCATACCAGTTATCAGGAGGTTCTCTGAGGAAACAATCACGTGTGACGTGAACATTTCATTGTGCAATGCTAAGAAAAAAGAAACGTGTCACTCGAGGCACCCTTCCAGAGCTCACAGCGGCTGCACAGCGCCCTGTCGCTGTTCAAGTGCAGAGATGATGAAACCAAACTGACGTGGGAAAGCAAAAGAAGCTCTGTCACCAGCAAGAGGGAGCCTACCATGGGACAGCGACATAAGGGAAACAGGGAGGTGGCTGCACAGTGTCTGTACCACAGCTGAGCAGTTCAGGTATCAGTACCTACAGTAGCAGTCAGAGGAGCCAAACTTGTTTGCTACATCAGATTCAAGCCTGTCCCATAAGGCTCATCAGCAGTGGGTGGAGAGATGCTGAAAGTCCCAGCATCTGCAGGGACTGACTGAGAGATGGCTCAGCCCTCACTCATTATTAGAAGGGTTTTCCCTGCCCAGCCTGTCTGCAGTCGCTGGCTCTGTGCTGCGAGGGAAGAACCTTTCTTTGCAGGGGTCTGGGTCCCCTGCTGGAGGTAATGAGGCTGTTTAGAGGCGGTGTGGCTGCTTTCCTGGAAAGAACAGACAGTCACAGTGCAGCAGAGCTTCCTAGCAGTATCATGAAAACAACGGAAGGCTGGGACTGACCCATTTTCAGTCAAATGGAAAATTCTGCTTTTGTTTCCCATTTTAGTTTCTCCCTTTGAAACACCTCATAGCAACAGCATTGCTCTGCTATTAGCAGCCTGTCCTTCTAAGGAAAAGCAAGAGCCCATAAATGAGACAAATTCATCACTGGGGTAACTCTGCTGACCTAATTACACTAGCCACATATTTGACCCATTATGTTAACCTTCTTCTGCCTCCTCCACAGTGAAAAGGAAAACACCTTTCAACTTTAATCAGGACAGCAGGGAATACAAAGAGCAAGAATCAGGAAAAAAACCAAACCAAACCAAACAAGCCATGCTGTTTTCTCAGCATCCCACAAGACTTGAAGCCACAACCCAAAGTGAAAGCACTTGTGTCTACAGGGGAGATGCATCAGCAGCGGGTGCAGAACTAAGCCGAGCCAGCTCTAACCTGGCTCTGACGTACGAGCTCTGGAAGGATGCCTGAAGGACGCCGTTCACAGAGTGGCTCCGGGGATGTACAGCCAGTCGGCGATGGCAGTGGGCAGGTGAGTCATGACCTGCAGCCTCACCCACCAGTAGGTCTCCATGGGATTGTAACGGTTGCTGGGGCAAGGGGAAGTGAGCGCATCAGTGATGTCGTTCAAGACCGGAGCCATGTCCTTCAGTCCGCTGGTAACGAAGGACTTCATCAGGGCCGCGTGGCGAGTGAAATACTCCCTCCCGTAGTCTTCCCGCACTGTGTCGCTGGCTCCGCTCCACAGTGCCTCAGCCTGCTCGGCGACGCCAGCTGCCGTCAGGATGCCGGTCGCTGCCACGAAGTTACTGGGCTCAATGAGGATGACCCTGACGCCCCAGCGGTACATCTCCTGCCGGAGGCAGTCAGAGAAGGCAGCCACCCCAAACTTGGAAATGCAATAGCAGGAGCGAGAGGGACTCGCCATGCGTCCCAGCATGCTTGTGATATTCACCACGCGGCCTAGAGAGAAAAGAGCAGCGAGAGATGATGGACTGCAGAAGAAGCAGACGGAACATCTCAGTGAAAATGTGCTTTGTTGGATGATGCTCATTTGTAAAATCTGAATCTTGAAGAGGCATCCAAATCCTCTGTCAAAGGCTCTCTCCTAACTCAAGCAAGGCTAACCCCTCCTCTGACGTCCTTCATGGATGGTACGCATGCTTGCTTCTGTATTAAAAAGGATTTACAAAGCATACAAGACATTTTCCTCCTCATTTCCAAGTAGAGAAGTACCTAGATCTTCTGAGGCTACTAGCTGTGTGCTCTCACATCAGTAAGCCCCACTCCTGCACCTTGCTAGAGAAGCATTTGAGCTGCCAGCTAGCAGTGCTAGGAGCTGGAAAGCACACAACACAGTGTGGTGCAACACAAGCATTCTGGTTCTTTCTGACAGCTCACCCACAGCCGCTCTGCGTAACGCAGCTGCGTGCTTCCAGACCTGAGCTGGGCGGCACAGAACCAGTGGAGGTTTCTCTGAACCTGCAGCGTGAGCAGCACAGCCTGCTCACCCAGCTGGATGGACAAACACAGAGGAATCTTGATGTGCTGCTGCCTACGGGGCTGCAAAGAGCCACTGTCCTAACTCCCACCAGCAGCCCAGGCCAGCCCGATTGCAGAGCTCTGGCAGCAGATCATGCACTGTCCAGGGGCAGTGACAGCAGTGGTCACTCCTCTGTGGGTGGCTCTGTACTTCCCCATGATGACACGCGTGCAATTATGGTTTCAGATGCACTTAAAAACAGTCCCTTGAAATCTCACTATTTTTACGGAAAGGATTTTCACAGCCGTGGAGCCTGACACCCTTCTGCAGCTCGAAATTTTAGCTGAGAAACAAGTGGGCGGCTCTGCTCTCTCATTCCAGGGTGAAGCACAGCTTGGAGTGACTGTGAGAACCACCTGCTGACCTGATGGGTAAGACACCTTTTGTAGTGACATGGGGCCTGTTTAGTGGGTACCTGCTTTCTGGAAATGGTATCTGAGCAATCTTCTCAATATAACCCCTTTGTGTCCTCACAGAACACACAGCTGTGCCCGCATTCTCCCACACTTGCTAAATAAAGCAGCTCTTCAGAGATCTGCTCATACATATCTCTTTTTTAATATAAAAAAAGACTTTTGAGAATACTGTTGTCTTGTAAGGTATCTAAAATGGCTGTTATTGACTCTCATTTATTCCAGCAGTACCACTCTGCAATCCCCTGTGAACTGAGTAACATGAAGGGAGACGATTCAGTTGTTCATACAAGCACTTGGTGGACTCTGGAGGCCAGGATTAACTTGTCTGGCCTCCAGTCCCTTTTTCTGAAGTTTTTCTGCGTCACATCTGCCAGCATTGCACAAAGATCTCTGATATCCTTGGATGTTTAAGACAGCACCCGCTGTGCAGGTGCCTGGACTGCCCTGAGAGTGGTGTGTATTACCAAATGTTTACCCAGCACGTTGAACCCTGCTGTCCAGTTTGCCTGCATGCCTCAGACACCCTCCTTGGACTGCCCAAGCATTCCTCATAGCACAGCCTGAATCATGATTCCTAGCTACATTTCTTCGCTGTGTTGCAAAAGCTCTCTGTGAGTCTTGCCACACAGCACAGCACGTACCTCCAGCTCTGCGAATGAGGGGCAGGAAAGCCTTTGTCACCCTCACGGTGCCCCACAGGTTGATCTCTGCCACCTTCTTGTAGTTGTCTAAACTTGCGAATTCCACCTCTCCAAAGGTCGAGATGCCAGCATTGTTCACCAGACCCCACAGACCTGCCAACACACACATGGTTAAAGAGTGGAACGAGGAAGAGTGTCGCAGAGATGCAGCCTTCCTTGTTCAAAGTAACCCAAGCTCTTGACACAGAACTGGACATGTGGGGGAAAAAAAAGCTGCAGAGAAAAGCCCAGCAAGAAGGTGAAATACACTCTTGGTACACCAGAAGTGAAGCCAGTGGTGCTTGTCTGGAACATTAGGGAGAGTGATGGGGTCACACAAGCAAAGCATTGCCTCCCTGAATGTCTCCTCTAAGGTCCATGCTGTCCTGGGGCTTTGTACAGCTGGATCTGGCTGACCCTCTTTTATGTCTTCTGTCAGTCCCAGGTTTGTCTTCACTCGCTGCCTTTAGCATGGCTTTTGTGATTTTGGGGTTGGAGGACTTGCCCTCAATTAAAAAAGAGAAGAAAAAGGAAAGGATAACAAGTATCTTGGATTTCTAAATCCCCTTCACAACTCTGACTCACTGTTTTAGAGAGTGCATGGTACTGACCTGAAATTTCACGGCCCAGTTAACAGCTGCTGTGTTTTAGTCCAGGTATTTGGTTTCCTTCATCTGTGACTGTAGCAGAAGATTTACAACCAACCCTTAAAACTACTAGAACTTAAAAATTAATGTCTTTTGTGCGTGCAGTCCTGTCAAACTTAAATTCACTGCACTTGCCAAGAGCTTCTGCACTGAGCCCCTCACATGTTCAGGACTTAGCAGGTCACTGAGGACTTGGCCCTTCAAAGCGATCACTGCAGGACTCCCAGTAGCAAACATTTGCATGACTGAATCCGTGCTTTGTGAATTTGTTGAAGCACAGAACTATGCAGCCACAAACCACAGGAGGAACAAACACAAGAGCTGGGACAAGATAACAGAGTTGCTCCTCATCAGATGTCCTGCCACACACCATGGTTATTTCCCACTGCGTAAGTACTCAGTAGGATTCAGGGCCCTTTTCCACTCTCTAACCTTCCACTTACCACCAAGAATAAACACAGGGCTAAGAAGGAGCCTCCATGTCCAGGGAGCTCTGACACTGCTATCACAAAAGCACCCCCGTCATGCAACCCTGATGATAAAACTTATCAAGCTCTCACTCAAAACCTTTTGGGTTGTTTGCCCTGCCTCTGCTTCACAGCTTCCCTGCCCTGTTGTATGAAAGTCTTCTAATAATTTCCAGCCTACATTTATGCATGGTCAGATAATAACCACGTATTGTACTGAACACAGCCCTCCAAGAAAATGGCATTATTCTCCCACTGCCCAATAAATACCAGTGGAATTTACCCTCCCTGTGCATTTAAAAACACCAGCGAGCCCTTGCTAGACTGGGACTCTACTCTCACACTGGCCCTAGAAACCCTGCCCTGCTCCCAGCTAAGTTAGTTTTTCCTGCAGGCTGTTGATGAGCCATGAATAGCAGATCAGAGAAGGTCATGGCCTACCCAATGATACCAGTTCATTAACCCTTCCTTCATGGTCTGTCCCAGAATGGATTTACCTATTTGCTTCTCAAAGCTGCCACCGTTCCTGCATATCCCAGCTCTCACATGGTGATCCCAGCACCCCTTTTGCCCTGCACGCCTGTCTCTGACAGACAGTGTTGAATATTGCTCCAGTTCACTGTCCTGCAGCTCTGTCCTCCTCCCCATCATCTCTTTCCCAATCCCCACTGGGTCACAACAGCCCCAGAGGTTTGGGATAACAGCTAAGTCACGGCCTGCAGCAAAAGCCAAGAAAACATCTTGCTCACCTATCCTGACTACCGTTTATATTGACTCAAGCTTCTAAATGCTGCAGTCAGGTAGTTCTTGCTCTGCCCAAGATCCTGCCTGTTGCTGCTGCACTTGCCGAAGCTGCCAGCTCTAACGGGTCAAGTTAACTCCAAAATTCACACTCATCTGGCAGCCAACACAGCAGCTCAGCCTGAATGGGGTCTCCTGTGCTGCAGCAAGGCAGGCTCTGATCACTGGCAGGAGGCCCACAGAAACAGGGCATTTGATGGTGTAATTTCACTGGTAACAAGCAGCGATGCAGAGCAAATTTGGCAGGAATTTACCAAAGACTACACAAGTCTTAAGCTGTCAGTCCCAGACTGACCTCTGCAGAGCATTCCTGATTCTAAATTTCTCTACAACAATTTTCCATTTCCTGGGTTACGAGGTTAGATCCAGGGACGTTCACGGACACATTATCGACGGTAGTTCATTCTTGGAATGTCATTGCTCACCGATCACGTCACGTTACGTACAGAACAAAGTGCTGAGAGGTACTGGGTCGCAGGGCTGTTTGCTGGACAGCGGTGTGTTTATTGAGCACAGCCTTATCACTACTATTCCTTTAGTGTCAACAACACAGCGGGAACTGCATAAGACTGAAAACAAACAGGGGCACTCCTATCGAAATTAGTTTAGCCTTATGTACACAGCACAGGGAGAAGAGGTATAAATGTACAGCACAAAGACTGTTCTGCACTTGCTCCTCTGGGGCCACACTCAGTGTGCAACAGGCGCCTCTGTGCGAGGTACGTCAGCCTCAATAGTCTCTATGTTCCAGCACTTACTGAGCACCATTTATTGGCAAGCCACAAAGCTCAGTCACTCTGATGGGCCTAAAAAGAAGCCTTTGCTGCTTTGCACATTGTGCTGGAGCAAATAACTACAGGATAGGGCTCTCAAGAGCAGGAGGAACTGGTCCAACTTGCTGATCAAGGGATGCAAGACTTCTCTGTCCCTGCTAAACACACGGTTTTGCAAACACTGCTGCATTTATAGAAGCAACAGAGCTGCTCCCTTATAGGCTTTCACTCAGTGGGAAATGGCTCTGTGCCACCACTGCTGTTGCTGGGCTCTTCAGAAAGAGCTTGAGAAGCTGTGAAATGTGTGATGAGGGCTGGGCGATTGTGTAGGAAGAAAAATCATGCAAAGAGAACATGTGTGGGATCAGAGCTTGTACGTAACTCGGTTGCACTTCACATGCTTGTTTTAGGAGGAAGGGTGTGCTCACGTAATCTGCATGAAGATTAGAGCTATTATTATTTACCAGCTTTATACTTGCTGTGAACAAAGACAGGCTCATGGCAGTCTCATCCAAGCTTTGGAAGGAGCAACCACACGACCCTTAAGTCCTCGAGCTGCAGATGTGAAACTTCAGTCCACTCTTATCCTGGGTCTGCAGAGGCTGTCCAGCTTGCCAATCGCACAGAGGCTGCAGAGAAACCTCTGCAGGGCAAGAAGCCTCCCAGTCTCACCCCATGGGAAGAGGTTATGTGGTGTCACGCCAGGCTCTGACTGTAAGCTCACATTCTACTGCCAAACCACTTCCAAAAAGGAAAGCAGCATGCAGAAGGGACTCCTGTCTTCTTTCACATGCTCTTAGGGGCCATGAGTTGGACTTCTACTTAAGATGGCCCATGGATTAAGGTGGTCTATGCCAAACTCACCCTAGATTCTGTCTCACATCACCTCTGGGATGTTGTGTGGCAAACTGAAAGCACGGATTGACCCGGCTGAAATATAATCTGGGTTTGGAGGCAGATCAGTTTTGTGCTGCAGCTCAGCACTCAGTTACATGAACAAGTTGTAAGGGCCAGGGCCTGTCACGTCTTTGCTAGGGGTCACTACAGAAAGGTCTGTGTGAGCCAGGCTGCAGCAGAAGCACCAAGAGGAGATCAGGTTCTGGCCATCCCATGCCCTTCACAGACACTCAAGGAAAAAGACACAGGCTCTTGTGGGCTTGCTGCCACTCATCGCTTTTTATGGGATGTAGAGTTAGAGCCCGATGCTCCATCCAGTCTTGATCTCTTTCCATGCACATTAACAGCACATTAACAGCAAGACAATTCTGCTCAGTGACCCAGGTACAGCACTGCCTGACTGCCAGCCACACACTGTCACACACCTCCAGGCCTGTTAACCCTCTTTTGGTGGTGCAGAAAGGGAACAACCTGGCCAGCACAGGGCCTGCTCTGTAGGAAGGATTCTGTGAGCACAGCAAAGAGCCAGTTGTGCTGGGAATACGAAGATCCCCACATACCTTCCTCTGGCTCCTGCAGGGACCTCTTCACAAAATCCACAGCCTGAGCCACCTCCTGGTCACTGCACACATCCATCTGTAGCACTTTCATGCGATCTGACTTCATGCTCTTCAGCTCCCTGGCTCCGTCTCCATTCTTGTCCTGTTCAGCAGAAAAGAAAGATGTCTCACTAAGATGGACAAGGAGCAGAAATGCAGTTTGTGGCCAGGCATGTTCACATGGACAGGAAATAGAAGCTATTGAAATTGCACACAGAGGTGTAAACCTGGTGCACAACTAAGCACATGAGCCACACAAATCAGTGTGCAACTCACTGCCATCTTCTTATTCCCTCCAGCACAGCTCCTACATCTGCATCAGTCACCCGCTGCTCCAAAAGGCCACAAAGCCCCTGCTGCTTGCTCCTTGCATGAAGAGTTTCACACCTGGGATAACGGTGGGTGACTCTTCACTGCCTCAGTCTCCATGCTCTGCAAGTAACATAGCAAACACTTGGACAGAAATCAGAGCTTCTGGGCTTAAAAGCAAAAGGCTTGCTAGGCACTGTACCATGTAATCCCAAAATATTACAGACATGAGGCATGAAACAGGGAGATTCTGGCCAGGGAAGCAAGAACAAATCTCTTTTTTCCACACTACAGGTAATGAGAAAATGATGGCTCTGCTTTCCTTTCTTTACTCTTTTTCCCCCCCCTACCATTGCTATTATTAGAGATTCTGTTACTATTGTGGGGTTTTTTTGGTTCTGTCAAACATAAACACAGTTCAAATTCCAAATTTTACCTGGTCACTTCCAGACAGGATTGCTGCCTAAGCCTCACAGCCTTGCTCAGGTGGCACGTAACAAATAAAAGCGGAAAGAGCACTCATTAGCCGTGCAGTTCCAGAGCAGGCTCCAGATTTAATTCACCAAAGTACTCCCTGAATCACAGGCTCTGTCTCATTAGGGAGGAAGAAGTTATGAATTGGTGAGTCACCAATCCTGGCTGCCACTCTTCCTTTAGCACTTGACACCACCTCCCACAGCAGGAGGGCAAACAAGGCAAGCCACCCTCCCACAGTCACCTGCTCAGCCGTCTCTGCAGCCACGCTGATGTAAACCACGTTTAAACGCGCAGTTTTTCTCTATGTATCTCAGGCTATTCAATAAACACAGCACACAACATCTCATCTCCACCTTCAGCCCACTGAATGAAGGAAAAGAGCTGAAATGTCCACTACAGCCTTCAGCAAAACAGAGCAGCTGTCTTAAAAACAAATACCTTGTTACACTGGCATTGTGTTTTAATGGGTTGCTGGCCCCGTGGCTGCTTATCATTTCACAACTGACTTATTGCCAGGTATCACAAAACCAGCAAATAAAGCCGTGAAGCTTTTCTAACGCAGATCAAATACTGGGACGTGGTGTGTCTAGCCCTCTTCACAGAATCACAGACCGTTAGGGATTG
>NW_010185384.1:41418-43721 GCF_000695765.1 Mesitornis unicolor | reverse complement strand
GGTCTCCCGGCTGGAGGAAGGCTGCGAGCAAGGCAGCTTAGATGTTAATTTGGATGTACGGGTCTCGCCGTATTAAAGGCAGCAGGCACCGGGTAACAACAGTGACATCGCCGTGAGACAGCTGATGCATTTGGGGTGCTTATGGTGAGCTGGGGTGGGATCTGCCCTGCATAGAGCTCCCCCAAATACCCGCCTCAGCAGAACTGCATGCATCTGCAGGGATGCGTGTGACCAGAGCTGGCTGAGCATCCGCACCTCCGGGCTGACATCGTGAAGGGGCAGGCAGGGACCGAGTGTCCCTCTGAGGCCACCTCAGGGAGCAGGGTCTTCCTGGGCGGGGGCTGAGGAGAGGCCTGATTACTCTCTTGCAGATGGAGGGCTCCAAGGAGCTGGAGAGCAGCATCCTGACACAGCCCTGGGCTTCTGTTTGCTTTGGCGAGTCCACTTTCCTTGCTAAAGCGTGCTTCAGGGACACTGGCTACATCCTGCTGATCTCCGACCTCAGCAGTGTCTGGTACGAGAGTACAGACACCGAAGCTGTGGAACAGAGGTCCAAGGTGAGTATCTGGAAAGTCCAGGGATCTCCTTTCCTCCTTGCAGCAGCTGACAGCCCAGCATAAAAAGCTTGGTGACGTGATGGCTCTTGGATCTGACAGTGCTTGGGTGCAAATGCCCGGCCTGGGAAGTCCCTGGGAGGCTTTGCCCAAGCACTGTTACCCTGCTTGGCCGAGCACCCTCCTCCTGGGAGAGTGGACCAAGCTATTTAGCATGCCCAGGGCAGCCAGGTGTTCACTAGGGCTGCGTGCTGAGGCTGGCACACTCATTTCACTTGTGGGCCAGATGGGCAGCTGGTTTTCCCAGGGCCTATGTACTAAGGAGGAGCTTGATACAAGGCTTCCTTCCCACCAGTGATGGAGAGACTCCTGTTCACATTCATAGCCAGGCACAGGCCTCCATGGGGTATCCTGTCAGCACAGCCCCCAAAACGTAAGCGGTCATGCCTCATCCCCTCACCCTAGCCCATGTGCCCAGGCCCCCATGTGCCACCCCTATCTGCCATGTCCCTCTGTCACGCAGTGGCTGTGCTGAGCGGCTGGTGACAGGAGGGGTGAGCCTGAGGTGGCAGCCATCCCCCAGCTCTGGCAGGTTAGCTGATGTGACAGCTCTCAGCCAGACTGTGACACTCATGGTGGCATGCGGGGCAGATGTGCTAGTGGAGACCATTGCACCCTGCCCACCACCCGCACCCTCCTGTTCCCAGTTCAGCTGGCTTGGGAGAACCAGTGGGGAATGTCCTGTCATGGAAGAGGGAGGCCCAGAAATGGCTTTTTGCAGCACTGGGACATGCAGTAGTAGTTTGGCTCCTTCTGTGCTGGAGTTTCTGCTGCTTTTTTACTGGTGTCAAGCTCCTCGGGGCATTGCTGTACCCCTAACCTTGCCTTTCCCCAGGAGCTGAACAAGCGGCTGACTGTCTCTGTGTCCTCCTTCCTGCAACGCTTGAGCAACCTGATGTGCCCCTTGCTGGCAGGTGAGCCAAACACCATCACCTCTTTCTCCTGCCACCACACTGCCAGAGGTCTCAGTCTGCATGTCAAGAGCGAGCTCTCGGGACTGCCCTTCTACTGGGACTTCCACTGCTACCCTGCTCCTGTGGAGATGGTGAGCGAAGCTGCAAAGAGTCTGGGAAGGGGAATGGCCAAAATTAAGGGTTGTCTCCTAGTGCCTGGAGGCTTTTGGGTGGTCTTGTGTCACGCTGGTGGTAGCGGGGTGCCTGGCTTTGCCTGTTGCTGCTCCTGAGTTTCCGTGTCCTTGCTTCTTCCCATTGAGGCTTTGGCACCTTGGTTAGTGCCTGGCAGTGAGGCAGGGGCATCCCAGCACATGCTGCTACTAAGGCAGCAGGGAGATGTCCAGTTTGGGATGATGCCCTACCAGCACCCTGCAGAGCAGAGCGATGCTCTTCTCCTTTGGTAGAAGGGGCGCAGAGCAGCGGGTACCCTCAAAGGACCCACAGGTGGTCTTTTGCGACGGAGGTAGCCTAAAGCAGGGTCTCCCCGGTTCTTATGGGGTTGCTCTTACCACAGGGCTGTAGAACATTCTGGGTTTCGGCAAGCAGCCCCTGCAGCCCGGTGTCACAAGCTGAGCGCCCCGGGGCAGCACCTCTGCCGGACCCCTGGCAGCCGGGGTGGGCGCTGCAGGGGCTCTCGTTCCCTCCCTGAACCCCGGGGCCCTGCGGCCCTGCGCGCACAAGAGGGCGCCCCGCACCCGCTAACGGCCTCGGCGGAGCTCGGGACTGGCCCTGCGGC
>NW_010185384.1:35062-41387 GCF_000695765.1 Mesitornis unicolor | reverse complement strand
GGGGGCCGTGGGAGGAATCGCCCTAAATCCCTGACACCCCCCAACTCCCGCCGGGTCCTGCTGCAGGGCACGACCCTTCTCCACCCGAATGGCTGTGCTTGGGCATCGTGGGGAGGAGGGCTGGGGTCCCCAGCCACTGTGGGGGTGTCTCTCCCCTGGTTGAACTGGGGAGCAAATAAACTTGAGGTCCTGGCTTAGCTCACCCTAGGGACTTGCTGTCCCTCCTGGGCAAGAAGCATGGAGGTTGAGCTGAGAAGGTGACAAGCCCAAGCTCTCGTCTGCTCCTCTCCCAGGTGTCTCTGCAAGACACCCAGGAGGTGGGAAGCAATTGGGATGCTGAACGTGGCTGATGTGGATGCAGGAATGGGGACCAATGCTCCCCTGCTAAACTCTACTCAGCAGCCGCAGCGGGCACAGAGCCCACCTGGAGAACTGCTGCATGCCCTGTCCCAGCTCTGCAGCGCCTGGGTGGCCGATGGCTGTCACCTCTGTGGCTTGTGCCTGGGGGTGAGCAGAGTGCGGAGCCCACCGTGAGCTCACTGCAGGAACGAGAAGACTTCATGAGCAGTGCTGGGTTTGCTGCCACAGGCTCAGCCTGGTCACAAAGGCAAGGGACGTGTGGGAGTGAGGGGATCCCAAACACCTTCCCAGGGGCTGTGGGAGGTGATGGACAGGAGGATGCTTTGTGTGCCCAGTGGGTGAGGAGCACCCAGCCTGGCTCCAGGGCACGGGATGTGCCCAGGGCTCTGCATGGGGCCTTTTTGGCCGTAAGCTGAGTGTGGGGGGCTGTGGTGGGGAGCTGCAGCCTGCATGAATCCTGTGCATAGGGACCCCTTCTGCTTTTGACTTTGGGAAAGTTTCGTTTGACACCTCAGTTCCGTCTGGTTTTCAACCCATCTGTGCCTGTTTCTTGCGTAGGAATATGCCCTGGGGTGCGCAGAGCTGTGGGGAAGTTCTGGGTAGCACATGAGTGGCTCTCTGCCTCCTGCTGCACCCTAAATGGTGCGTGGAGCATTGCCCACCCCTGCACCCTGTCGCCATCAGGCTGTCCCACCTAAACTCTCCCCTATTGCAGCTCCCAGCTGTGAAAAGATGGAGCTGGGATGGAGGGACATGTCCCGTAGCATCCTGCCTCCCTTCTCCCAGCTTGTGTCTTTTGACCACTTCCCACTGGATTTGGGTGAAACATGGTGAGCCCTGTGTGACCTGGGGTGCAGCTCTTGCTAGGACCTTGCTGGCTGCCCTGCTTTGACCTTTCTGTGGACAGCCATGTGCATCCCTGGACCTTCCCTAGAGTGTTCCTCCTCTGTCCTAGGTGTCCCGTCACCTTGTGCGGCCCCTGATTCGAATGTGCCTGGCGCTGCAGTGCCAGGCGCAAGAGCTGACCTCCCTCCTGCTCCAGAAGGATGCTGAGATCGAGGACTACAGGGAGAGCGGGGCCACTCTCAGCAGAGGTGAGGAGGAATGCCTGGTGCTGAGAGAGAAGTGAGCAGGGAACGAATTTCCTCCTTAGCACGGGGCTGGCATGCTCTGCTGCCTCTGGCTATCACCCAGACAAGTTTCATGTTCAGCCACTCTGGCAGCAAGACGGTAGCCAGAAGGCTGGGGAGCAGTCCCTGGGGAGAACTGAGGAAGGAGCAGCCCTTGACTGGTAGCCGGAGGAGTTGGGGAGTCGCCAAGGGGTTCTCCGCTTCGTCGAGAGCACCTGGCTGCTTCCCAGGAGCTGGCGGGGATGCCAGCGAGAGCCGGCCCTGGAGTGATGTCAGGCTCCCTTCCCATGTACGGTAGCTCATTGGATGCTTGGAGAGCAACCAGGGGCTCCTGGCTTTCCCCACCCTGGGAAGCACAGCCGTGTGCCTGAGCTCCAGCACCCACGCTGCCTCACCATCAGGGGGACGGGTGGGAGGGAGTCCCTCGGGTAGGACATGGGTCAGGACCTGCCTGGGGGAGCCACCCGGGGATTTGTCCTTTGCCCATGGAGGTTGGCTGGGCACTACTTTTTGGGATTGTCCCTTGCTAGTGCAGTGCTCTGTCCTGCTGCAAGAGGTGAGCCTTGCTGCCCTGGGATGTGGGGTCTGATAGGGGTCAGCCCTGATTTGCGCATCATGACCAGGAGGGTGATGTGTCCCACAGCAGGTACCACACTTCAGAAGCCTGGATCTGTCCTGCAGCTGCACTAGTGCTGTGCCAGCTGGCCATGCTCTCCTCTCTTCTGCTGCACCTTAGCTCTGCAGAGCTTGGAAGAGCCAGGATAACTCGGTTTGGGTCCAGGGACTGATGCTGGTGCGCAGGCAGCCCCTCTTGCCCTTTGCCTGAGCAGGGCAGGAAGCTGGGAGGAAGCTTTGCACCAGTGCTGCTGAGTGAAGCTGGCCAGGCACATCTCCAGACAACACCTAATGCTAAATGATGCAGAAAAAATAGTGCTTTGAAGGAGGCACAGAGAAAAATGAGGGATGAGAGGGGTTTGTCCCTGTCCTGCAAAAGGACATCCCTCCAGAAAAGCAGCTGGAGACAAGCAGTCCCCTGTCCCATGGTGTGTGACTGAGTGGTGCTCAGACCCAGGCAGCTCTTTCAAGCTGGGAATGGTGCTGAGCATGTCCTGCTGCTGTCCCCTGCTCCTCACTGTCAAAGGCTGCTGGGACAAGTGTGAGTGAGCTCTGAGTTCTGCCGTCTGGCTGCTGTGCATCAACAGGCTCAACCCTATTCCCCCTCTCCCCTGTGGTACTTGCACCTTCTGCTAACCGGTGATGTGTCCCTAGCCCAAGAGGCCCGCAGGACTCTCCCGCTGGCTCTGGGATGAGCTGGAGCTGTTTCCCTGCAGCCCCCTCACCTCACAGGCAGGTGAAAGGGAAGCCCGGGTGGGAGGTCTGGCCAGTGCTGCCCAGACTGATCTGTGCTCTCCCTTGCAGACCGCCTGCGGACAGAGCCCTTTAAGAAGGAGATGTTTCAACAGAACTTCATGGCTGAGGTAAGGAATTGTGCAAGTCCTTCCTCCTTCAGCAAAGGGATAGTGGGGAGCACCGAGTTTTGTCACCCTGTCACCACTGCCTGGCTGCTGGGAGTTGCTGGGGCTGTCTGCTCAGCGGGTGTGTGCCATGGCTGGGGCATCCTCACCTGCCTCCCGCATTTGCTGTGGACCTGAAATACCAATGCTGATGGCAGGCAGGGAGCAGGTGAATGAGGAGAAACCAGCTTGATTCATCTGCTGCTTTTTGGGGTGGTTTTGCAGTGGTGCACTGTGGGGACAAGTGTCTTGCAGCCTTTTATCTGTGCTGTCCCCACCACTCTTCCCTCGGCATGCTTGGCTCTAAAATCAGACATGTGCTTTGTAGAAACTGGGGCTGGAAGGAGAGAGTCTTTTCTCCTTTTTCATTACTGGAGATAATCACAGAAGCACTAAAATGATTCATGCAGTGTGGCAAGATCAGAAATGATTGATGCCCGTCGGAGTATAAAGGTTCAAGATGCTTCTGAATGTTCCTGCGCTCACTGCAGAGGTGCAGGAGTGGGGAGCAGCAGTGTCTGCTGGGGACTAGGGAGTCAGCCGGGGTGTCCACGTTGTCACACGGGCTTCGAGGAGACATAGCTTTGTGAGACACATGCTGACGCTCTTGCACTGCCAGCAACAGAACATCTGCAGTGTTTCTAAAAATGAGAGATGATCCCTCTTTTATATGAGAGGCACTGCATCCAGCACAGGCAACTTTCATCTCCCCCTGGTATGATGGATAGAGATGAATTCACTGCTAGACTGCAACTTGGAGGTTGCCTAGGGACCGATGATCATGACCAGATTACATTCACCCTGGGCAAAGAAAGGACATTCCTAAACAGTAATTTATATCCTTCATGCTTTGAAAGGGCCAATTTCCCAAAGCAGGGGGAAAATTATGAGTAAAATCAGCTCGGAGGAAACATTTAGATAGAAAAATGTGAATGAAAATGGTGAGCTCTTTCAGAAGGATTTCAGAAGCCACAAAAAGCCACAATTCCACAATCAAGAAAGAGGGCAGTGCTGGCCGAGAGCCCGTTCTGGTTCAGTGGCAAAGTGAAGGCAGCAATTAGAAATAAAAGAGCAGTTTATAACAAATGGGAGAGCAGGAGTAGATAGCAATCAATATAAATTAGAAATTATGAAGTGTAGAAAATGGGTAACAGAAGCTAAAGACATCAGGGAAAAATCATGGTGAAGAACAGAAGGAAAGGCTTTTATTTAGTGCAGCAGGAGAAAACCCCAAGCTCCCAGCAATGGGATAAGCTTATTAGTAGGCAGAGGTGGTAAAATGATTGATACTGGAGCAGACATGGCAGAAGCAGTCGGTAAATGTTTCGTTGCTATCTCTGGAAGGATGGAGACCGATGTGCCAGGATCAGGGGATGATGGAGTGTGTCTTTGTCCAAGGGTCAGCTGAACAGCATCTGCTAAAGATGAATGTCAGGCTTGAAACTCAGAGTCCTCCAAGAGCTGGTAGGGTGTGGGGCGTGGGGAAAGGTGCTTGGTGGTGCAGGGTGGGCAGGAGGGGAGTGATGCAGCCCTGCGCAGAGCCTTGCAGAAGCTCGTGGGGGGCTCATCTGGCAGAGACTTAGAAGATACGAGGGCAGTTGGTGCTGTGTGTCAGGGGAACGCCCCAGGAGCAGCGTCTTGGGGCTGGAGCACTGGACAGGGAACCAGGAGGGTTTGAGAGATGCTCCTGTGGCAACCAGGTCGGGGGGAGAGGCTGGTAGAGGGATGCCATTGTGTGTTCAATCTGCCTGTGGTGATCTGTGCTCTCTGCTTCCATCCCATTGCTTTATAAACCCACTGGTGATGATTTTGGCCCAGCACCATCCTGTGGCAATGAGCCGTGAGGTGCAAGCAGCTGCTGCTGTTGGTTTGAATGTGGTACCCCGTTGTTCTGCCTGATGCCTCCTAGGTCTTGTGTTAGTGTGGAACACCAAATACAGCTTTGCACCACCAGATCTGCCTGTTCACCTCAGTCTCCCCTCTCTTCCTGGTATTTCAGAGCCCCCTGGCTATTTTATACTCCATTTGCAAGCTCCAAAATGGAGCAGCAAGAGGGACTGGGGTCCCGCGGGACATGGCGCAGGAGGCTGGGAATGCTGCGACCGACTCCCGTGTCTGGTGTTTCAAAAAGATGCCAGACAATCAGTGCGGAGTCGCAGGAACGAATTGAAAGCTGGGGAACGAGCCCGGCATTGAGAGGCTTGGAAGGGAAGAGCTCTGTCAAGCTTATCAGGGAGAAAATGGAGAGGTGCCTTGATTACAGTCCGTGAGGGTCTTTACAAGGAGAAAATGCTGGTTATTGAAGGGCGCTCTTTAATCTCATGGAGAGCAGCAGAACATGAGCCAGGCTTGGAGAGCCAGAGCCAGGCAATTTGGAGCTCGGACAGAGGCGCTTGGTTTTGCTCCTGTGGGTGATTAGCGATAGGGGCATGCTCCCAAGGGCAGTGGTTGATCTTCCAGCTCTTGATGTCTCCACAAGTGGGCTGGGAGCCCGCCTGGAAGAAAACCAAGTTGCCGGGCTTGGTCTCGGGATGTGCATGGTTGAACGTTAGTGGGTAGAATTTCAGGAGGAGAGGTCTCGTGGTCATTCCAACCTCCCCCTCTGTGAAACGGGGCTTCAGGTTATGGATGTTTGGTAGCAGTAAGCACCTCCTGGCTGGAAGGGGGCTGTGATGGTGTGGTGCAGGACTGGTGGGATGCTGGAAGGTGCTCCACAGCTTTACTCGCTTCCCAAACCTTTGCTGCATCCCCCATGGAGAGGAAAGAGTTGCACAGGGACACTCCTGCCTCTCGGCTTAAATGTGCCCTTTCTCAGGGCTTGTGTGCACTCGGCTGCCCAGGGCATTTTAACCAATCATGGGGAGCTTTCCAGCAAAGCCCTGGGAATATTTATACGTTTAGGAAACAACGCTTTCACACACGCAGTTTTTGGCAAGGGCTCACTGCTGAGCAGCTGCCTGGGCTTGGGCAGAGCTGTTTTTCGCGGGAGCCGAGGCAAAGCCGGCAGCTTTTATTGGCAAGCCCCGAAGTTCATGCCGTGAGGGGAAAGAGCAGGCGGCTGGAGAGGGCTCAGCGTCCCAGGGTCACCCCAGCATCCCAGCAGCCTAGGACCCAGCGAGCCAGGAATATTTTGTCCCCAGGTGTCTCTTTGGGTTGCAGAGATGACCCCACAGAGCAGCATGGGGTATGCACCCATGAGTTTTAAGAGCTTGTCCCAGCCTGCCTGTGGTTGATATTTTGTGACACAGCTTCTGCCAGAGCCCATGGTCCAGCTCTGTGAGGGGGGCAGGCATGCCCCCCCGGCCCGCGAAGGGCAGGGGA
>NW_010185384.1:31645-34732 GCF_000695765.1 Mesitornis unicolor | reverse complement strand
GCTGACGTCAGGGCGCCCGGGGGTCAGTGTCCCTATTATTGTTCCCCACCAGGACTGGGACCGGGGCCAGGCACCCGTCCCCCTCCTGTGAGGGGACCCAGGCCAGCAGGGCAGGTGGAGTGTGGCCTGAGCGCCCGCCAGAGCCACAGGCCGTGTCTGCCCCGGGGCCCACCTGGGCACCTGCCTGCATGCTGCCTGCCTCCAGTGCGCTGCCTCTCTTTTTTAACAGGCACTAAAAGTAAGCCCTGGGGAGCAGAGCTGCCCCGGTCTGGCCGAGGGTGAAGGCAGCGGTGGGCCCTGCGTTTTGCAGAGCGGGGACGGCGTCCCTCAAACCCACGCCAGCCCAGTGTGGCAGGGAGGAAGCGGCCCTTTGGCTTCTTCTGATGAGGGATGTTTTTAATTAGCACAAGGTAGCTGTGGCTTTGCAGCTGTGACTAGGCCAGAGTGGAGCTGGTGGTGTGGGTAGGACATGGGCTGCTCGCACACAGGTTGCATGGCCCTGGGGACAAGATGCCGAAGGTGCTCAGCCAGGCTGGACTCCCTCGGCACAGGGCAGAGGAAGGAGCCAGTGGCCATGGCGCTGTTGCTGGTAGGGGTGAATGGTGCATTTCAGGACATGATGTAGTGGGCACGGTGGTGTTAGGTTGGACTCAATGATCTTAAGGTCTCTCCCAACCTTAATGATTCTGTGATTCTATGAAAACTTGCAAGGTCCGAGGAAAGTTGAGCTTAGGGCAGAGGTGGCAGCATGGGGCTGGCTTTTGGGGGTGCTTGGATGAGCGGAGCAAGCCCATGTCTGCAGCCAAGCCTTCATGTGCTTGTCCAGTGAGACCCATGGGTGCCTGGGTCCTGTTTTCAAGGCCGCTAATGGGGTCCCTGCTTCATTCCTGAACAAGGCTCAGTCACCTCATTTTGTTGGTGCCCTGGGGTCTGGGTCCCACGCTGGGAATGTGGTGCTGGGGGAAGCGGGGCACGTGCTGCCCTGGACACACGTGTACACAAGGAGCTGCACAGCGCTGCGACTGGGAGGACCAAAGGGGCACTTGTGCTCAGCATGAGCAAGAGCACAAGCGTGCACACTGGCAGCAAAGGGCACAAGGGGCAGAGTGCCATGGCTGATGGCTGACAGGGCCAGCAGCCAGGGGCCAGAGCTTCGTGCCCACAGTGGGGCATCTGGGGAGGAGCACAGGCGCTCATCGCTGCGTGGGGGCTGACCACTGTAAGGGCACCAACCTCCCCGTGGTGTTTGCCATGGGGGTGCACAGCGGACAGCAGTGCGGTGTCATTTATTTATTTGCTGAGGCCGGATCAGGTGAGGTGGGCCCAGCCAGGGCACGCTTTGTGGGCCACCACCGGTAGCCAGAGGCCGCTTGCACAAGCAGTGAGTCAGTGGAGCTGCACGCTGCTAAAACCAGATTTGGCATGGGCACCTCAGGGCAGCAGGCTGCCCAAAATAGTGCCCAGACTGCGGGCAAGGAATGAACCCCCAGCAGCGAGGCCATGGCCAGGCTGAGCATGATTGCTCCAGCCCTTGCATCTGCTGGGGATGAGGATGGGTACAGGCAGCTGCTTGCTTAGTCCCAGCCCTACTTCTGCCCAGCGTCACCTGGTGGCTTGTTTGGGGATGGAGGGATGGACAAGCACCATAAGAGCCACCCTCCCTGGGGCACACACGGCCTTTGGCTCTGCAATGGCTTGTGGTGTAGCACATGCAGGGAACTCTCCTTTGCAGTCGGAGTCTTCTTCGTCCTCTCCATACCATGTCATGGTGTGCCATACAATGTCACGGTGTGCTAAGCCATGTAAAGCTGTGCCATGCCACGGCATACCGTGCTGTGCCGGGTACTGCTGCAAGCAGGCAGAGGGGCATCACGGACCATCTGACAGAAGGGGCCAGACCCTGCTCCTGCAGAAGAGGCCCCAGCCCGTGCATGGGCACCAGCCCTGCGGTGCTGTCGAGGAGCAGCTCAGCTCGGGGGATGATTGATCTCGTGTCAGCAAGCGGTGGTTTGAGCCAGTGCCAGGCCTCAGCTCAAACGGGAGCATTGAAGGGGGAGAGCCCCTTCCCCCTCCGGAAAGCGGAGCGGCAATTCCCCCTGCTGCCGCCCCCGGCCTCACTCCCACATCTTGGGCATCATTGGCCCCTCGGCCGCAAGCAGCTGCTCGGCCCTGGGGAGCACGCAGGGGATGGCAGGGAGCGTGCAGGCGTCTGGGGTCCCGGCCTCGCCAGGCTGAGCTTGCTGAGGCTGTGTTTGGATTAGAGGAGGGCAAAGGAGGTTGTGGGGATGACTGGCAGGGGGAAGGTGCAAGGCACGGGCTGCCCCTCGCTGCTGCGCCCCACAGCTGCCCATCCCAGCCCTTCAGCTCAGTATGTGTAAGTGGCTCCTACAAGCAAAGGACCTTTTGGGGAGGAGAACAAGGTGGACTTTGATGGGGCTCTAAAGGCGCTGCTCTGTGTCAGCAAGGGACGTGGCGGCTTCTGTGTCCCCAGCTGATGGGGTCTGGGCTGGGGCGTTGCCATCCCCACCAGCTCTGCTGGCCACGGGCAGGCCAGAGGAGTGGTGCTGCCTGCACCCCTGGTGCTGCCTTCGCCAGCTCCCTGCACCCTGCTGTGCCTGAAGTGGGCTGCCAGGTTTATTCGTCATGTTCCTGCGTGTCCTGAGCCCTTTCCCAGCTTCTCCTGTACCCCCAGCTGTGACCCTTCGCCAGGTCTCCCATCCACAGGCAGCTTTTTTGATATTTCTGAGGGCTTCTCCCTCCCTCGCCCTTAGGCCAATGCCCCTGTAGCCTCTGCCAGTTGTGCCAGCCCATGCAGAGGTCGTACTGAACATCTGGGCACATCTGGGCAGGCAGCAGCACCCAAGGAGGGGCTGCTCTGCACCCCAGGAGGCGCAGCCATTGGATTGCTGAGACTGCCTGCTCCCACTCTGCTCGGACCTTTGCATCCTATGTATCTGTGTAAGGAAACAGGGCCATTCATGTATTTCTCTCTCTATTTATACCTCTCCCTTTCCGTATTTAGTGTGTGCACAGGCAGAGGGGGCAGCAAACGCTGGGGCCACTGATGTTCTTGGCTCCAGCACCGGC
>NW_010185384.1:29557-31622 GCF_000695765.1 Mesitornis unicolor | reverse complement strand
CGCTCTGAAAACACGAATAAATCTCTGTGTGTTGTGTGCGTGTGTGTACACAAATATATAGACAACATATAGACGTGGAGCCGTATAGGACATTTGTGAGCTTTGCTATTTAAAGGAAGGAGTTGTTAGAGGCGGGGCGAACACCTCTGGATCAAAGAGCTGCAGGGAGCTCTGCTAGCAGCCAGGCACCTTGGGAGATAGGTGGCCCTTGCTTTGTCCTCTCCAGGGAGCTGAAGCCACCCTGCTGGTGACATACGCAAGGTAGCATGCCCAGCCAGCCCTGAGCTGTGCTCTCATCTCCTGAGGGCTGTATTTCATGGTGGTATCTGCTCCCTGGTCTCCAGTTTTCCATTGAGACCCCCCAGAGAGCCAACTCCTGTGCTGCTGACACTGGCTGGTGTGCAGCTGGATGCAGTAGGGCCAGGATATCGGCCGTTCCGGGGCACGGTGGGGTCCAGGGCTTCTGGAGGGTCAGGGGTTACCTCCTGAACGTCAACTGATGCTGAGAAAAGATGATGATGTGGAAAAGAGGACAACAGAAGTCAGGTAGCAGGACCCAAATAGGTGCTGGTCTGGGCATCTCCTTGGGATGCTGAAGCACCTGATGCTCATGGCTGTCTGGCAAAGATGGTGAAAAGGGGCAAGCAGAAATTGGGTACCAGATCCCAAACAGGATGCTCAGCTGTGCTAGGAGGGCGAGACTTCGGGAGGCACTGGCAGCTGCCTCGCAGGGGGTGCTGGATGAGCACCACTGGGTCTCCCAGCACCCCTGGGCCAGGGAGCGGGCACCCTATTTAACCCAGCTCAGGGCGACACCAGCATCTTGTCTTCTGGGTGCTGAAAAAGCCGATGTTTTGGGCTAAAAATGCCCACGTTTGGTCTCTGGCCAAAGGCGATGTGTTTGTGGGTGGGGGAAATTGGAGCAAATGCCTGCTGCGATTCCTGCACGTGTGCGCGGGTGTGCGGATAGGGGAAATACAGTTTTCCTTTTGAAAAAAATAAAAAAAAAAAGCCCCACTTATTTTTATACAGAACTCCAGAAGGGCTGAAGGTGGAAACTTGGCCTGTCAGCAGCTGTCGCAGGGGAGCAGGTCCCTGCCTGAGTTTAGGGGGAAACCACAGCTGGGTGTTAATGGGACTGTTAATGAATTAATGTTGGCTGCTGGGGTCTGGGGGGGAGCCTGGGGGCTGGGGGAAGCCTGGCTCAGCAGGGCATGCGTGCATGGAGCCCTGCCCGGCACACACGGGCTCCGGTTCCTGATGCGGCTGCAGAAAGCCCCAGATCTGGGAGCCATGAGCCTGGGGAGGTGTGAGTCTCCTGTTCTTGTCGTGTCTTCCTCTCTAGGTTGGGGAAACACTTGGAAATGTGGCCCTGCTGTGGGGGAGAGGGTCCCGCACCACAGAGCATGTGTGCAGCCAGCATGGGTGCGTTGTCTTTTGACTGTGGGCATCTGCTGCCTGAGCTGGTGGTGCTCCTTAATGCTGCATCTCCTCAGCTGCTGAAACCAAATCTTTAAAGCAATTTAAAGAAAAAAAGCAGGGAATTGAATCCCCCCAGGTTTATTTATGGGTTGGAGAGGTTGTGCTGCTCAGTCAATGCAACGTCTGCAGCAGCGCTGGTCTCTGTGTGGCACTGTCCATCTGCAGCCCTTCTGGGGGTCATTTCTCTTGCTGTCTCCCCCAAAACGTGGAGGAGCACCCATGCGAACGTGGTGAGCGCAGCCATGCCCCATGCTGTGGGCTCAGCAGTATGTTTGCACAGTTTTCACACCCAGCTTGCTGTGGACAGCTCTGGAGGAGGAGGTCATGCTAACGTGCTCACCTGGTGCCAGCACGATAGGGGTGCAGTGTGGTGGGGCTGAAGAATAGCACTGTAACCTGGTTGAACTAGAAATGAGAGGGAAAATGCAGAGGGGATCTGGGAAAGCGAGACCAAATTCCTCTCCATGGATCTCTCGTGCTGCATTTGGCTTCAGGCTCTGCGGGTGAGGTCTCAGCCATGGGGATCTCAGCTGGCAGCATCTCCCAGGGTTTCACCCTCTAGTACCAGACAGCTGTTGAACCA
>NW_010185384.1:11731-29526 GCF_000695765.1 Mesitornis unicolor | reverse complement strand
AGTGACCATGCTGAGGGAGGGATGACCATACTGAGGAAGGAAAGACCATGCTGAAGTAGGGATGACCATGCCGAAGTAGGGATGACCGTGCCCAGCATGGGACTGTGGATGGACAGGTTCCTCAAGAGAAGGTGGTGTTGTGGATGGAGACAGAGTCGCCTCCTCTGCTGGGAGGAAGGCTAGAAGAGCCTGAGCTCTTGGGAGGTCTGCTTGCTCCTCAGGGATGCTGTGGTTGCACCCAGGCTGCAGATGCTCTGCCAGCTCCGGTGTTGGAAGTTTATAGATGGATGCAGACAGACCCTCATCTCAGTAAGGAAACTTCGCTGGGCTTTTGGACCCAGTACTTTTCCAGGAGCCCTGTGCTGGCCCTTTGAGGTCAAGCTCCAAGTGTGCAGCCAATGTCTGTCACCCAGTGCTGAACCCGGCCAATGGGGCTGAGCACCTGGAGACGGCAGTAGCTGGGCTCCTCTTGCAGCCCTGCTCCTTGCACCGGTGGGCTCTACACAACCGGCCCCTGGTGCTGGAGAAAGTCCTTCAGAGGATCCCAAGTCCCAACTTGGAGAGGCTCTGAGGCTCCTCTGTGCCCAGCGATCAGCTCATGGGGACCGGCCCTGGCTCCGCTGGGCCCAGAGCCCTCCCCAACCCCATCCCAGACAGACGGATATCCCAAAACCCACTGGTCCCAGGGGCCTCCACTCTGGGTCCCTCTGGCTGAATGAGGTGGTGTGCGTGTGCCCAGACTGTCCCCTCCTGTGTCTGTACAGTACACACGGCTAAATATATGTCTGTGCAGATACAGGAACCCAGAGGGGCTGAGTGATGCTCCCTTTCTATACCTCTTTTCATGGGGAGAGCTAATGAGATTCATATCATTAAAGGGCTGATGTTTTGTGGGATGGGAGCCTTTTAAACGGGATGTGTCCTGGCTTAGTCATGGCAAATATTTACCAAAAAAAAAAAAAAAAGAGAAAGAAAAAAGAGTGACATTCCATATAAAATTAGAGTTCTGAAAATAGTATTTAGAGCAAGTGAGAGAGAGGAACATAAAACAGAAAATACAGCCCAGTCTGTTCAGGAGTCAGGGGAAAAAGAGAGACCGAGGGGAAAAAAAAAAAAAACAGAGATAAAACGAGAGAAACCTCGGCAGTAAAAACAGCATCTTGGTAAATAGACTATTAAAATAATTCTGACCTGCTTTATGGCTTTCTTGGCTGCCATTCAGCTGTGCTGCCCTGGCCGGCACAGAGGGAAGGTAGCAGGAGCCGGCGTCTGTGTGGATGCTCAGAGCCCCGGGACACGGCTGCCCCCCCCAAGCAGCCGCACGGGGCGTTAAATTTAGCCACATAATGATGGCCCTGAGGAGGCAGCCTTTTGTAGCCACACTGTAATTACTGCCTCGCTTATAAATTTTATTTTTCTTATTATGTTTCCTCCTTCTCCTCCTCTGGGGAAGGGGTGTGGGGGTTCTCCTACACCCCCATTGAACCCGCAGCTCTCCAGGGAGCGAGGGGTACCACTGTGGGGATGGAGCAGATCCATGGGTTGGAGGGGAGGGTGGGAATGGCTGCCTGAGCCCTGTGCTGTTCCCCTGCCCCGATACAGGGCTCAGATCCGCATTTGGGGATGGGGGGAGGCATTGAGCTAACCCTACCATGGTAGAGTGCCCACAGCCCAAAGCATGGGTGTCTTGGCCCCCAAAGCCTTAGCATCACCCTCAGGGTACTTGGGAGATGGGGTTGTGCAGGCAGGACTGTGGGTCTCCAGCAGGTCTGTAAGCCCACGACACAGCCAGGCTGGGGAGGCAGCTGGGACCCCCAGCAGATGCAAGAAGTGGCTGTCCAGCCCTGCTCAGGGGGTCACTGGCTCCAGCTTTGCTCCTCATGGAGGTGGGAAAGGCGAAAAGTGTGAGGGCTGGCCTCGGGCCCCTCCTCTGCCGGGAGCAGGACAGAGGGGATGCCTCCTCTCTGAGCCGGTGCAAGTGGGGGACAGCTTCGGGCTGGGCAAGAACGTGCCAGAAAAGGTCTCGTTCCCCTCTTGTTTTCCCAAAACAAAGGAAGCAGTCTTGCATTGCTGGAAGTCGCGTGCTCAGGCTGTGCTGCCTTGTTATCATCCGATAACCTGGCGACCCAAGAGCTGCCCTGCTCCTCACCCGTCAAGCCTGCACTACGGGATGCGAACAGCTTCCGCATGAGCTGCCCTTCGCAGGAATCTGTTTTCCGCTCCCCGGGCTTGGGGTGGGGGGGGGCAGTGATGGGGGCTGCTGTGGTGGCCCCGGCTGGCCCCAGACTCACCGTGTGCTGAGCACTGTGAGCCTGATGGGGGACCTGCCCGTGCAGGTGATGGTGGGTGGTGAGGGTAGAAGAAACGCAGAGGTGGCAGGTGCCTTGGCATGTCCCGGGTGCTACCATCCCGTGCGGGATGTGGAAGGAGATGTAGGGCTCTGCTGTTTCTCGCTTTGCCTCATGCAACTTCCTTGAGAGCACTGTGGCCAGGTTCTGCTGGAGAGTGGGGTGGGCAGTGCATGGGGCTGGTGGTCCCTTGGGGCACACGGTGATGCCTTCGGGGACTGGACCCTTACAAACCACCAAGGAAGGCTGGGCAGCACTGGGACTGCCTGCTTTCCCTTCCAGCTCTGCCCTTTCTCCCAGACTCGTGCCCTGGGGTGGGTGCAGTGGTGCCATAGTGGTGTAGGGACTGTCGTGGGGCTGGTGGTCGGGGTGATGTTCATCCACCACTGTGGGGAGGTGTTTGAAGGAGCATCTCCTTGGCAGAGCTACACATGGGGGACATGTGGAACCACAGCAGACTCAACCAGCTGTGTGCAGGGGAACTGGCTTATCCCAAAGCAGCCCCTTTCTCCTGCCCTGCACTATAAGGACTCTGTTCAGTGATACGATGACCCGAGGCAACCTCCATCTCTTGCTCAAGCGCCTGTTTCAGGGCAGGTAGGACAATACTAAATCAACTTCTTTAAAGCCTCCTGACCCGCAGCCTCAGGGACGTGCCAGTCTCCATGCCTCCCTCATCTCCTGCGGGCATGCTGGGGGCTGGCACACTGGCCGTCTGCCCAGGCATGGGGCTGACTCGGCTGCTGGCCAGGAGCAGGAGCTGGGCGTATGCCCTGCCCCTCCACTCCACCATGGGGCCCGTGGCTTTTGCCAGGTGCCAGGGCTTCGGCACCCAGGTGGTCACGGGAGGCCTTGGGGACAGTGGCCACCACCTTGCCAGTAGTGGCTTGGGAGCCCAGATGTAGAGAGTGCGGGGCACTGGGAGACAAAGCGCCCTTTCAGCCCGAGCCCTGGAAATCTGTGTGTATGTGTGTGTGTGTGTGTGTGTGTGTGTACACGTGCAGAGGTCAGTGCCCTCGTCCCAGGGAGAGCGTGCAGGCTGGCTCCATCCCCACACGTGTGCCTCTCCGTGAGCCTGCGTGTGCCTCTGTGTGCAGGAGGCTTATGCATTTCCATCTCAGTGTATTTATGTATGTCATGTGTGTGTGTCTTACTCATCACTGTGTTTTTCTTTCCTTGTTCTTGGGTCTTTCCCCCACCCCCGCCATGGATCTATAATTCTTATGGCATTTTAGTCTTTCCTTTTTTTTTTTTTTCTTGTCTAAATCTCCAGTTTTGGAAGGTGCTGGCTCCTTAGGAAAATAAACTGTATTTTTAGTGCTTGTCTGCAAGGCTGCTGATCCCGCCTGCCGCTGCTCATCGTTTACTCACTATTTGTTTAAGCTTTTATTTTCCCCTTCGCCCTGTGCTGGGGCACGGGAGCAGCCGGCGGCGCGCTGGAGCTAAGCAGCACAGCAGGAGCGTGCTGAAGTTGTCAATGAGCAAAAGGCAGCTCCAATCTGGCCTTTATTGAGGTCTGGGCTTGCATAGTGCTGGAGCAGCCTGCCCTGTAATCAGCCACCCACCAGAGCTGGCCAGCCTTGTAATAAAGCAGCTCTATATTTATTTGTTCTGCTTATACCCTGCTCTGTAATAAGTTGGGAGCCCTCTCCACTCCCCCCGTTTTCTTTGGGAAGCTCCTCTGGGTCTCTGAAGGGATCGGCTGTCCCATGTATAGCAGATGCTCAGGGCCCTGCATCCTGTGAGCAGCTTTGGCCACATCTGGGCCTTTTGCTCCATGTGCCCCACACACCCATTCCCGCCATACCCATCCTCTCCCCAGCATCCCAAACCTGTTCCTCCACCCAGAGACCCCCCCCGTGGCTCTCCTGGCACCCCATATCCCCTCTGCAGCCCCTTCTTCTCATCCCCATTGCCCCCCGTGCTGCCTCTGCCAACCCCCCTCCTCCCCCTCTCTGTTTCAACCTTGGGTCTTTTTAAAATCTGTTCATTAAAGGCAGCTCAGTTGCCCTTTCCCCGGCGAGGCTGGAACACTGACAGCCTGTTCGCCCGTGTGTCTGTAATTAAACTCAATCTCTGGGTGAATACAACAATGTGACTGCACAGAATAATTCCTGGAGATCCTGACGCCGAGGAGGAGTGTGGCCTGTGAGCAGCCCATTCACGCCTGGCTTTCTATAAATACTTTACTATGTGGCACTAAGAAAACTTCAAGCCCCTTTTTTTCCCCCTTTTTTTTTAAAAATTTTATTAGTGCTGCATAATATAGTAATTGTGTAACTAGAAGGTCCCCCCTGTGCCTGCTTGGGTTCATGGGCCTGGGTGTGACCTTGCACTGCACTGGCCAAGCACAGGAGCCTGCCGTTGTGCCCAGGGACCACCGTGTCCAGGGACCGCCACACCGGCCACGGGGCTGCCAGCCTCGTCAAGGGGATGCAGGTGACCTGGGGCACCCTCCGGCCTGGAGGTCAGGGGATGTGGTGGGGATGCTATGTCAAGCCAAAGGCTAACTGCCCTAAAATCCTTCCTGGTCCCTGCTGGCAGTACTGCTGTCCTGGGAGGTGTGGCTGCTGAGGGAAGTTGCAGATGGATATCTGTGCATAGGGAGGAAGAACAGATCTGGTCCTCAGGTCCTAGCCTGTGAGCTCTCTGGCCTGGGGTCCTTAGGAAGCCCTAGGGCTGCTGCTCCCCAGGTCCTGCCCAAGGACAGGAACGAGGTGTGGGCCCCAAATGTGGTCACACATGCTGTCCCCATGCCTCCCCCAGGGCCCTGTCTGCCATCCCCTCCCCTGGAGCCTGCTGGTGGCATGGCTGGAGGGATGCTCAGGCACCCCCAGCTCCCTGGGGAATCTTTCCTCTGGCTCTGTAGCCTTCACCATGCTTTTTAAAGCATTACTGGCCCACGAAGACCCTGCCAGCTTGGGTTGCCCCTTGCCCAGAGAGGCTGGAGCCAGTCAGTGTGATTTTCCCCATCTGAAGGAAAGCAGCATTCCTCAGCTCCCAGGGCACCACGGCCACATGTGTCTGGCACAGCACAGGTGCCACGATTGCAGAGCGGTCAGCTCACTGCCTGCCTAGTCCCTGAATTTTGGGACATCAGGGCTGTAGAGAGCAGGGCCCTCATCTCTCTGCCCTGGGCTGCTGGAGAGCTGGACCACAAAACTTGGGGCCATGGGCTGGGGACAGGTGGGCCACCCTGGCCCTGCCAGCTGGGGCACTCCTGGCAGGATCCTGGCAGGGTTGACATGAGGATATCGCTGTATTTGCGTGGCCAAGGGTAATATTAGATCTTTGCACCATGTTGATGTTCCTGAAAGCCACAGCAAGTGTTAATATTCATGAGCCCACTCGGCCTCATCCATATTCATGTTGCATCCCTCAACTTTGCAGCCCCTGTGTGTTTTCACCTGCTTGGCAGCACGGTGGCTGGGAAGGTGGCATTGTGCAGAGCTGGGGATGTCAACTTGCCACCAGCCAGGCCTGAGCGAGGGCCACGGTTGCTGCCACAGGATGAGTCATGGAGATTTGGGGTCTGGCTCTCCCTGGGTCCTGCCCCGTTTCATGGCCATCCAGTTGAGCTCGAAGCCTGGCAGTCCCATGGGCAGTGCCTGGGAACCGGGACCCTCCAGTGTCCCTGCTCTCCCCTGCAGCCTGGCATGGTCTCCCCTGCAGTCCTGTCCCTGCCTGACTCCCTTGCCTTGGTGGGACACCTCCTAAACCTGTCCCCCGAGGCTGCCCAGTGCCTCTGGAAGCCCTTGGCAGGGTCTTAGCCTGATGATGCGGAGCAGAGTGTCAGAAGGGTCTCAGGTACTTCTGTCCCCTGTAATGCTCCATCCCATCCCCTCTATCCCTTGTCCCCTTTCTGTCCCTCTCTGGCTGTTTTGCTGCCAACATTCCCCTGCACAGCCACCTAACTGCCCTGCTTCCTGGATTTAATTTGTAGGAGAACTCAAAGTCCCCCTCCAGCCCCCAGCACTAGGAGCTTGGAGCCCAAAGGATACAGGCTGGAGGTATTTGCATCCTCATCACTGCCTAAATGCTAGGAAATGGGTGTCCTGGGTGTCAGAGCCATAGGGAGGTGGCCCAAGGTCTCTGAGCTGTCCCCACAACCTCCCAGGACAGGTCAGCACTGTCAATCCCCCCAGCACACACAATGCTGTGGGCTGCCCTTGCACCCCAGAAGCACCAGACCTCGCTCCGCACCCGTCCTGTGCGAGGCTGTGTCCTCTCCTGGCTGGCTACGGCAGCTCGCTCTGCGCTGGCGGCTTTTGGGACATAGCCTGCGCTGGCGTGTGACAGGGACGCGGCAGGTGGCGCCCTGTGTCCGGTCAGCGGCCGCTGATGGCCCCGGTGCTACGGCTGCGTGGGGTTGCGGCTCCGGCTCTGCCTCTCTGCATCCCGGTCACTGCCTCTCTGCATCCCGGGCTCTGCTTCTCTGCGTCCCCTGCTTTGTAACTCTGCAACCCCCGGCACTGCATCTCTGCATTCTGGGTACTTCATCACATGCCTCGAATACTGCATTCAGTTTTGAGCCCCTCACTACAAGAAGGACATTGAGATGCTGGAGCGTGTCCAGAGAAGGGCAACAAAGCTGGTGAAGGATTTAACCTTATGAGGAGCGGCTGAGGGAGCTGGAGTTGTTTAGTCTGGAGAAAAGGAGACTGAGGGGAGACCTTATCGCCCTCTACGACTCGTAGTGAGGTGAGGGTCAGTCTCTTCTCCGTGGTAGCTAGTGATAGGACAAGGGGTAATGGCCTCAAGTTGCACCAGGGGAGGTTTTGGTTGGATATTTGGAGTAATTTCTTTACTGAAAGGGTTTTCTAGCACTAAAACAGGCTGCCCAGGGAGGTGGTGGAGTCACCTTCCCTGGAGGTGTTTAAAAGATGAGTAGATGTTGTACTTAGGGACATGGTCTAGTGTTGGACTTGGTAGGGCTGGATCAATGGTTGGACTCCATGATCTTAAAGGTCTTTTCCAACCAAAGCAATTCTGTGATTCGATGACTGCATCTCTGCACCCCTGGGATTGCATTTCTGCATCACCCCAGCTGCAGCCTCCGTGACAGGGATGCTTTTGGGCAGCAAGGCTGCTCAAGCAGGCTCTGCTTCTACCTGCGTTGTGCTTTTGTCCCAGTTAGCAGCGCTGTGGGAAGCCACACAGGAGCTGTCACGCAGCAAGGGTGTCAGGTGGAGCAGCCGAGGAGCTTTACCCCATGGCCACAGCACCAGCCCTGTGTGGGTTAGGAGCAGGGATGTGCCTGCGGCTGGATTCTGCCCTGCGTGTCCCTGCTGCACAGGTTCTACCATGCTCACTGCTCTCAGGGCAAATGGACCAGGGCAGATGAGAGGAGTTAGACTCCAAATTTGGGCTTTCTGCGACTGTTTTCTGCTTTAGGAAGGCTACAAGGAGAGGAAAGGTTTTGGGGGCAACAGTGAAGGACTGGGTGTGGGGCCCCAGCTCCCTGACCTTTGCTGGAGCAAGGCAAGAAGGACTGGAGCCAACTGGGTGCTGCCCAGCATGGTGTGGGGAGCAAACAGCATCAGTGGTGACAGCAAACTGCCACAGCTCACCTCCTCTCCCATCATTTATTGCTAACTCCTTGGCAAGGGCCCTCTGTTTGCCCATTCCTTTATGATTTTGCTGCAAAACCTGTTGATATTAGAGATTTTTCCTATAACCTCAGCTCTCGAACTGATGGGATTGTAGGAAAAGAGAAGTCTGCTGTATAGGAGCTTGGCTGGCTTATGGCAGGTATATACAACAGGATGCTGATGACAACAAGGCTCTGCTTCTGCTCAGCGTGTCCCTTTGCCCCTGTCCTTGCATCACTGCCCCTGCAGAGGAGAGTATGAAGCCCAGCAGGAGGTCAGCAAGCAGGCAGAGACCCCCCAAAACCTCCTTGTGCTGAAGGCCTGTCTCAGGATTGCTGCATGTTTGGGGTTGCACATTTGCTTTGCACTTGGTGTGTGCCTTTGGAGCAAAACCAGAAGTTGCTCACTCTGGCCAGTGCTGTGCCATCTTCTCATGCTGGCAGTTGCCCTTGGGGATAGGACATCCCCAAAGGGACATACAGGTTGCTGCATCTCCAGGGCTGCTGTCAGCTGCTCTGCTGTGCTCAGCCAGCGCTGGCTCTTTTTTCCCAACTGGGATCAGTGGTTATTTTCCCACTGCCCCTGCACCTCTCCTCTGTCCTCTCATCCCTCACTTTAGGCTCTGGGTGGCTCTAGGACGTTGATACTGCAGTGGGCTGCTGTTCATCCACAGCTTCACTCTCCAACCTCTCGCTCATCGCTTTGACGATGACTCTGGTTCAGGGGTACTGCTGGGGTCTCCCTGCAGCCAGGCCCCCCCTGCCCCGGCCCTACGCAGGAGTCTGCCCCATGGAGAGGTCCCCCAGTCCCAGAGGTGCTCTGTGGGTGCAGGTCTCCGCGGAGCCGTGCAGCGTGGAGCCAGGGTGCCCTTCCCGTGGCTCCTGGCCGTGCCGGCCTGTCTGCACAGCTCCCAGCACTCCTGCCTCCCCTGCCTTTCACTTGTGTGTTTTTATGGCTCAGAGGGAGCCGTCCTGCCCCAATTCCCTGCATGCTCCTTATTTCATAGTTCTCTCCATATATCCATATATATCCATATAGCATTTGATACAAGTTTTATGGGCATTTCCATACATTTTACATACACAGCCATTACAGAGCCAGGTTTCACCCGAGAAACCTCAGGGGACTGGAGCACTGAATCGCCTTAGTCTTGGCCCCAGAACAAGGCTCTCTTCTCTCCCTTGCTGAGGCTGCCGCTATCAGTGCTGCAGAGGGCAGGGGGACGGCGGGGGTCTGGCAGCGCCTGCCCAAAAGCAGGGATGCTGCCTGCAGCCTCGTCTGTCCCACTCCTCGCAGCCTCATCCTGCAAACCCCAGGGCTATCGCTGCTGCTCCTTGCTCCCTCACTGGCAGGGCTGCTGCTTTGGGCTAGGATGCCCGGTGCAGCTCAGAACCACAATCTGTATGGCCAAGTTGCCAGAAGCTGGCACAGTTGCCTGCCTGTTGGGCTGAGCATCTGTCTGGCTGTGGGGACTGGAAGCCCTCAGAGATGGTGCACAGGGTGATGCTGTCCTAGCTGGTGGATCACAAGGCTCTGGAGCTTCTCAGCTGCCATGGTGCATGCAGAACATCTGAGCTCTGACTGATGGATGGGCAGAAAATGGATCCAGGTGCATGCAGCTCTCCACACATTTTGGTGTGCTGCGGAGGCTGCCTGTGCCCAGCACTGCTCAGGGGCTGACTGTGTTCCTGGCACAGGGGGAGAAGCCTCAAACCTTATTCAAAAAGAAGCCAGGTGATGCATGCCACTGCAGTCAGACCCTGGAGCAGCCTGAAGTGCAAATCTGGGGCATCCTCATGGCCGGCTGCTGAGCACTGTTGGCAGGGAGGGATGGACTGGGGCAAAAAGGTGCAGGGACAAGCCCTCCCTTTGCACTCCTACCTGGTGCTGCTTGGCAAGGGCAAACATAGCAGCACCTGGCCCCACTTTGGGTTCCCAGTTCTCCTGGCCTCATACTGGACCGATGAGCCGAGGAATTTTCCACCTTGCATCTGAATTCCCATTTGTAGGGCAAATGCCTACTCCCACCCAATGCCAATGCCACGGGGACCGCTCCTCGCTGCTCGGCCATCCCCAGCACGGCTCTGGCATCATCCAACCCAGCCCTTCATGTCAGCAGTGCCCTGGCTCAGCTATTTTGGCTATTAATAGCAGCTCCCTTTTCCCCTTTCGAAGACTGGTGGGAGCCCAGGGTATGTCCCACTCTGTTTTCTTGAACAGGTCCTGAAAGCAGGAACCATTTGTGGCTTCCCCGTCCGGCGCGTCTCTCCTTGGCCTCCAGCATGTGCTATTTTCTGTGCTGTTTACTGTTCTTCTGCGGGCTGTCAGGTTTCCGCGCTGGGGGAAGGCTTGTAAATTAGGGGGAGGGGGGAGCAGTGAGTCCACACACAGGGGCTTTGGGAAGGGGGGGGACGGAGGAGCACAGACATGGCCTTTATCACAGCCTAGGGGATGTGTGGCTCATAAATCCGACTCAGGCAGATAGGGGATAAATCATCCCAGCTCGGGCACTGGTGGTTACCCATGGTTAGAAATTAACTTTGTGTTGGATGGGTCCCAGGCTGTGGGACGGGAAGAGGAGGCTGCTGCGGGCAGCATGCCTCCTGCCTGGCCGGTCCCAGAGCCGGGCTGCAGGCAGGCGAGCGGGTGTCCAGTGCCGTGGCCTGGCCAGGCAGGGCTGGTGGGCACAATTAAAACCAGACCTGATGCAGCAAATAGCCCGGGTGATGCAGATGCTGCAGATGGACCTATGCTGCTGGCAATGATGACTTGGCACTCATGGCCACCTGGCTGGGCTCTGGCACTTTGGTGACTGGCTGTAGCCACTGCACAAGTCATCCTTGAGCTGCAGCCACATCAGGCACTGGGAGACACTGGTGTGTGTGGGAAGGGAAAGGGACCCGGGATGCCAGGGGAGGTCATTGCAAGGTGTGTGTGCGGGGCAGGAGGATGGATGCACACCCAGCAGTGGTGTCCTCTCCCTGTGTGGCTGCAACCCAGGACTCAGCAGGGTTGATGCTGTGCAGGCAGGAGCCCTATCTAAGTGCTATGGGGACACACAGGTTGGGGCAATATCTGCCCCTGGCCTGTGCCTCTGAAGGCGGGAGGAGACAGCGATGCCAACAGACCTCTTTCACATTTCCTCTCCAGCTGCAGCACCCTTCTAGCCCCAGCTGCCCCTTCTCCTATCCCCAGCACTCCCTGCACAGCTCCATGAGCACCTCCAAACTCTGCCCCTTGAAGGACCAGAACTTCCCAGGGGAGGCTTTTGGGCGTGCGACTCAGGCAATCTCTTCTGCCTCTGCTCAGACCCAGTGCCCACAGCTGGGACCGTGCCACCCTTGGGGTCCCAGCGCACCCACCAAGGGGGAAAGATGGGGCAGGGCTGGTGGGCACACCCCTCCTGCAGTGGGTCTTCAGGCAGCTGGCTCAGCTCACTCCTGACCCACTCTCTAATAGCTCCCCAGCTTTCCTTTCTAACGAGGCTCTAATTGGAAGCTGGTTGTGCTTCCCTTCCCCTCTTCTCAGAGCTCTCCAGTCCCAGTGCTGCAGGGCGATTAAGCTGAGGTTTTGGGTTTTTTTTTAATATGGCAGAATTATTTTGGAAGGGCCAGGATCGTTACATGACGGGCTTCTTGAAAAACCCCAGGCTTCGCCTTTCAGACAGGGCCTTTTCAAGTGGTTTTGCACAGTACACGTCTCTGGGCAGTGACCGTCTCGAACAGTTACTGTTAATTATAGATGCCTCTTTCCCGCTCGCCCATTACTCAAAGGATTTTTGTGTGTTTTAACAGTGTTTTACATCAGCCTGAATAAGACTCTATTCAGTATTTCCGAGAGCTGGAACTTGGGCATCCCCTGCTGTATGTGTCGTTCTCTCCTCCATGCATCCCTGGGGCCAGGGACCGGGCAGAGGGCACGAGTGCAAGCCTTCTTCCCATCACCCGCCTGGTGCACACACTGCTGTCAGCACAGGAGCTGTGCCTGCTGCGTGCACACCCTCTTTGCACCCGTCTCCTGCCTATGCATAACCTTGGGTTTGCCCAGCTGGGCATGCCCAGCTTCTTGGGGCCATCTCCTAAATCCACCCTCCATCATCCCTGTTGCATGCTGAGCACTGCCGCCTGCTGATGCATGCTTGGCTGGACCCTGTGCCCCGTTGTCCTTTTTGGCCAGAGAGTGAGAGGCAGTGACATCCTGGGCATGCTGGCCTCATCCCGGTCTCCTCGCAAGGTATGGTGTCCCCTTGTCCCTTGCTGAGCCCCAGGGTGGTGCTTTCCCCTTGCATCAACATGAGGATGTCTCCCCTGTGCCATGCATTATGTAGCTGGGGTTGTTCCCCACGTCCTTCATGCTGCATTTACCACCACTGATTTTACCCCTCCTTCATTGCCTGGTTATTCAATAGCAACTTGTTACCCTCAGCGGTTTTTTTTCCTGACTGCTCTGAAGATGTTGATATCATTAAGAAATGCCATTACCTCCTGTGGCACCCCATTTGTACCCTCTACCTGCAGAAGCTGTCCTTTACTCCAGCTTGCCTCTGGTGCTTTACCCTCCATGTAGGCTGTGAGAAGAGCTTGCCTCTTCTCCTACAGCAGCTGAGCTGGTTTAGCCATCCTTGGCAAAACTCCTTGCCCCAAGTCTTTTCCCAGTCCCACTGCATCCCCCAGTATGTTCAGCTGGACATGTTGGTCCCGTCTGCGAGCTCTGGGCTGACTTCCCACCACCGAGCAGTGCTGCGCCTTCCCTCTGCATCATTCCTGTGACCTTTTTGCCCACTCAATTGCAGGCTGCTGGTGTTCCTGCAGCTCTGAAGCCTTCCCAGATGCAGAACCAAGCCCTGAGCTCTGTGTGCCCTTTGAGATATGGGAACCTCGCAGGATGTGCTGGGTGCTCTGCAGAGGGGGGACAGACTCTGGGGCAGAACAGTCTGCCCAAATGCTGGGCGGTTGGGGCTCGGCAGCAGGTGCCCTTGCCAGACAGCGAGGCTTTGTTCAGTGGAGAGATTTGGAGAGGGTGGAAGATGAGGGGCAGCTTTGGGGCAGCTCTGCTGGACCAATTTTCTTATCCCATATGGGTCCAGAGCTTCCTCTGCGTGCTTCAGGGCCATCCACGAGCTCCTGGCTGCCCCCTCAAGAAACCACGAGCAGATCTGGGTCACCCTCGTGCTCACCATCCTCCTAAATTTACTGAACTAAAATTTACTATCTAACTAAATTTACTATCTAACTAAATTTACTAACTACTGGGTTTACTTAGCGGCTTTCTGTGCGTGTGTTTGTCTCAATTTGCTTGTAATTCATGAAAGTTCATAGGAACAAACACGTGTGCGACGGCAGGGTTTTGCAGATGTTTGTGAGAAGGTCTATCTGCAATGGAAGCTTTTGCATACCCACACTGAAAATTCATTTCAAGCTTAAGAGTTACCCAGTGGAGCAGGGCTTTTGCCAGCCTTGTGCTGGGGAGGGTGGAGGGCAGCCAGGGGACACACCAGCATTTTCTGAGGAGAGCTCTGTTTGGGGAGGGGGGGGAGTGCACCTCATTTGGGCACCTCTGCAGCCTTCGTCTCCTCCAGCTCGCCGTATAGGGCACTGTGGTCAGGCCCATTTATAAAGCTGGTAAATATATTGGCAGAGTTTGTGTCCCCTCCAAAGGTCAATATTTGTGCAGGGTTTAATTTTAACTTAACAAGCAGTTGTTTGCAGAGGCTACCCTATTTGTATATGTGTGTGCGTGCGTGTGTGTGCTTCCCCATCGATCGATGCTTGTGGGGCGGCGCACGAGTGGCTTGCGTGCGTGCGTCGACTCCCCGGGGCGCAGAGGGAGTCGGTGCAGCTCCCTGCTCCCCGGAGATGCTCCGGATGCAGGGGCAGCACCATGCGGGACCAGGGTCTGTGACCAAGGCTATAAATGCAACCCACAGACCTCTCTGGGAGGTGACAGTGGGCAAAATGTGCCCCATGTGGCTCCAAACAGCGACCGGTGGGGACGGTGGCTTTCCCAGCCTGTTCTGACCGGTGCCCTGGGCTTGCTACAGGCAGCTCTGCGGCTGCGTAGCCCCCGGCCTTGCCACTTCGGAACCCCTGTGGCTTTTGTGGCTCTCACCCATTTTATGGCAGTGTGCATCTGAGTGCATCGTTCGGGCCCGTCTCAGCGTGCAGTGCTGGCTTTGCACAGGGCTCCGAGAGCTTGACACAAGACCCTGTGTGCAGCCCTTCTGAAAACAGCCCTGGTGTTTCTCCCAGGGCTCTTCCACTGTTGCTGCCCATGGAGCATCCCCACTGTCTGTCCTCCCATCCAGCTGTGCGAAGCAAGTCTGCGTCCCACACGCAGCTGCAACACCTCACCAGGGTTGGTGGCTCCTTTTTGAGAGGTCTTAAGCCAAAGTGCCCCCACATGGGCAAGGAAGAGGGGAATGGGGCTACCACCGTGTGCACCCAAGCACCTGAGGCTTCTCTTTCTGCTACTCCCGAAGCTCTTCTAGCTGAAACTCTGTGCTGTTCTTCACCGTGAGGCTAGCCATGTGTCCCCACTGGGCTTGGGGACAAGTGGTGCATCTCATCCACCCCATAGCATCTCACCCCTGGAGATGGAGATTGGGTCCTCTTGGGTACCCACAGTGCATCCCACCATCCCGGGGCAGGATGGGACACCAGGTCATGTCCGATACCCTCTCCCAGCTCATCTTGCTGAGGGCACAGATTGCATTGTCTGTGGGAAAATGGGAAAATAACAGAGGGCACAGCCACGGCCAACAGAGTTTTCCCGGTCTCCCACCCCAGGGACAGGCAGGAAGGGGGAGATGCAGCCAGGGAGAAGTGGGAAGGCTGGGATGGAGCCTGCTGTCCCCACAATGCGGCTGCCGGGGCTCCATGTTTTGCAGGCCGCCTTGTGGGCGCTGAGGTTTGGTTTCCTTCTTTCTGCTCTTTTCCTCTTCCTCGCCAGGCCCCGGGGCTGCCGACCGACCTCAAAGGGAAAAGCGGGCTGCGAGGGACAGCGGAGGGGACGGGCAGGGGTAAACACGGGGCTGGGGCCGGCCAGGCAGTGGGTGATGGAGGTGAAGTCATGCCGTGATGTCAGCCCTGTGGCTTTGGGGACAGCCGTGGTTAGCTGCCCGAGGAGGGGCAGCTGTTTTCCTGCAGCTCCGCTGCTTGCTTCCGGTGCCCGTCTAACTTATAAACTTTAATGGCCAGTTTAAAAGGTTCCTGCCATGGGCACCTTGTTGCCAGTTTTAGGTTTTTAATTTGGAAACTTTCCCCTCTGTGGTCTGGGGAGGAAGGACTTGGGTCTGCTCGGGGCCAGTCATCAGGACACGCGGGTGCCAAAGAGATGATCCAGAAGGGCTCTGTTCCTGTCACCGATGTTGGGGCAGGGTTGGCCACACCAGCGCCAAGGGGGGCCATGGGACACACGCTGTGCATGGGGGAGATGGGCTGGAAGAGCCCCTCAGTCCCCACCGCTGCCCACATATTGGAGGAATAAATTTAGGTCCTCCTCGGCCACCAGCAGCAGCCACCTGCTCCCAATTGGCACTAGCCTACCCCCCACCCTGAGGGTCACCATGACTCTGGGCTGTGTGGGCAGCATTCTCACCCCACAGCCTTCGGGACATGCCGGGAGCCGGCAGAGCTGAGGTTGGGCTCAGACCTGTTTCTGTATGTGCTGCTTGGCAGGAGGAGCCACAAATGCCTTGGAGGTGCTGGGTGCTGGAACACCGGGTTGAGGTCTGACATCATCTCATGCTCAAGGAAACCGGCCTACAACCTTGAGGGGAGCATCCCCACAGACTTTGCACCCTTTCTTTCCCCAGCCCAGCCACAGCTACCTGGGGTTACAGACAGTGGGTCTCCAAGGAGTGGCCATGGCTTGGCTGGGTCTCTCCTTGTCTCCAAATCAGTGTGGTGAGGCTTGTCTATATGTTCCTGCTGTATGTGCCGGTTGTCCAAGGATGCTGCATGCAGGGTCATGTGGCGGTGCCATAAGCCCCTGTGGTTGGCTGGGTCCTAGACCCAGCTGGGACAGTCCACCCTAGAGCATCTTAACTATCCGGGACCTTTCATAGACCTTTCTGAGGGTGCAGGGAGCTGCACAGAAGAGAAGAGAGCTGGCTTCACGGAAGTCTGCACCCCAGCAGTTGAAACCCCCCAGGGTGGGCACCGAAGGAACTATAAATAGTGTGCGGAGCCAGAGGAGCAGAGGAGTGGCCCTGGTTTACCAGCGCTTTCATGCCATGGTTTTCAAGTGGTTCCCCTGCCTCTTCCCCATGAGCCAGTGGCACATCTGCGCCCAGCCCTGATGCGGGCCCAGCCGGCGGGCTGCCTCCGGTGCCATGCCACGTGCTCTGCGGCCGCCGGAGCCAGTGCCGCCTGCCAGCCCCAGCACGGCCCTGCCTTTGCCAGCCCTGTAATTGATTCCTGCTCCCCTGCAAGGGCGTAGGCTGCAGATGTGCGGCCTGGTAGGAGGCAGTGGGCTGAGGGTACCAGCTCCAGGAGCCAGTCCAGGCAGGGTGAGGAGCAGCGCAGTCCTCACCTCGACTCTAATGTCTGTTTTGAGAGCTGCCTTTCGAATTACCAGGTTTTTGGAGATGTTGTTCCCCAGGCTTGGCTGCTGCAGGCAGGGGATTTGGGGGGAACCCTGCTCCTCCTGTTTTGGGGCTGCCAGAGGAGCTGGGGCTGTTGAGGAGCAAAGAAACAGCTCCCTGAGTGTCCCTGTTGTGTCTGCCAGTGACAGGCTCATGTTTTGAGAGGATGGCAGCTGGCAGCAGTGCAGGGGGGGGGCTGTAGAGGTCCCCCATTCCCCTAAGACTGCAGAAAACCCTGGCTGGGGAGGCAGAAGGTCCTCAGCACAGTGCCCCAGCAGCTCTGGATGCCAATACTGAAGGCTGGAGTCTGGCAAGGGGGAGCAGGGACAGCAGCCAGCACTGTCCATCTTGCTGAGCCCTTGGATGTCTTTAAGGCTGGCAAAGAGCAGGGCCTTGGGAATGGCAGGGGTTTAAGTCATCAAGGAGGATTTTCTAGCCTGGCGCATTATAGGAGACAGTATAATAAAGCATGTTATTATGGATAAGGTTAAAGATCAACCAATTTTTAGACTGGAAAGTGATGGTGGTCCAGGAGAGAGTGACTGCAAACAGATGATGTTTAACGTGAGTGCAGGGGAGCTGCACGTGGGCGCCCTGAGTACCTTGTTTTCCAGTGCTGCTGCTGATGGACAGTACTGCATGGAAGAAAACGCCTAGAAAAAATAGGGATGAAAATGGTGAGGCTTTTAAGAAACCCTATATTTAGCCAAAGGGCATGGTTTTGCTGTCTGGAGATGGTAAGGGGCGGGTGAACCCTTCGGAGCAAGGCAAGCCTGAATGGAGAGAGCAGTGTGACAGAGGGGGCAGGGGGGTGGAAAAAGCAGTGATCGTCGGAGCTGGGGAGGTCTTTGCTCCTCATTGCCTGCAGGGGAGCAGCAGGGCTTGGAGCATCACACTCCCAGCACAGGCTGGAATCCCTGCCCTTGAAAATGAGCAGCAACTTGAGCTGCAGCATCTGAACCTGGCCATACAGAGATGAATGGAGCTACAAGGGCAAGGGGAGGTCTGCTCGCCCAGGCAGAGGGCTTCAGCATTGGGCAGGGTTGGGGCCATGGGTCCCATCTCCCCCAGCCCTCTGTGCCACCCCAGGCAGCACCACAGAGACCCCATCCCTCTCTCCAGGGGCTGAGAGGGCGAAGGTGTCCTGACAAAAGTGTTTTATTAGCAGCAGGTGCCTGAAACCCAACCCGTGGCCCAGCAATCCCTCCCCTCACCTGGAGATGAACCCAATTTGGGGGACAGGGCAGTGCAGGGTCAGGCCCTGCCGGTGCC